>NW_027210900.1:0-280000 GCF_029030835.1 Brachyistius frenatus
GAATTGTTGGGTTTCTCTGTATAATGTTGTACAGTTCCGCTGTGTGTTAAGTGCCTCTGTTGTGATGTGGCGCTTTATAAATAAAATTGAATTGAATTGAATATAGTCACCAAAAAACTTCCCATTACATTGCCATGGTTTCCCGGTTTCATCATTTTCCTTACCATGTACAACTCTGAAACAGAACTCTTTAAAGTAAGAACATAAACCTTGCAGAGTGAGTATTGTTTCATATTTACAACCTGGTGTTCTCGACCTCTTACCCAAGTTCATGTTACACATACAGATAGATGTTGACTGCCACAGATTTAATTACATCACCATGATCCTGAAATACAGACACAGACTTTTTGTCTCTAGCTCTTTAAGCACAAATTACCACACAAGGAAAATGAAATTATTATGAATAAATGCATATGAATAATAAAAAACATAGTTTACTCTCACAATTCCAGATCTTGATATTTTATCTCTATTTGTATTAATCAGCTACTTCTAATTAGGGCTTATCAAAATGCAATATATCACGATGCAAATTCCTTTTTTTTAGGCTATATTTCTTTTACAGACAGACATAGTAGTATATTTAATATATATAATTATATTTAATGTAAAAATCTCAAACTGTAAAGCAACTTGTAACTGAGCCCAGTAACATAAAGATGTCTAAAAAATGTTGGCACAAAACTGCTTTTAAATGTAATTCAAAGAATGTGACATGCCACCAAATTGTCTATTACATTTCAAGGAAACAATGTGTTACATCCCCTGACTTAATTATGCCTCTTTTTAGAAGAGAGCTGGGTGTTTGTGTTTCAGGTCTGCCACGCCCCTTCCTGATTGCTGAAATACCCACACCTGAGAGTCCTCAATTCATCAGTGGAGCTGAATATTAACCCCAGATCCTGTGCTCTCTTTCTCTTCTGATTTTCTCCTGGCACGCCGCTGCTGCTGCCGCTGAGAGTCGGTACTGCCGTACCTGGGGCATCGACAACAGAAGTGTTGTTTTTGATGAAGCTGTTGTAGGGGTTCTATTTGGTACTTCCTGTTTTCTCCTGTTTCGTGGGTAGGTAGGGAGCTCAGGATTGTTTTTCTGTTTATTTCCATAGGCCAGCAGAACTTTTCTTTTTTAGTTAGAATGGAGGTTTTGTTTATTGTTTTGGCCTTAGAGACCCTGACGTCATCGCTTCCCAGGTAGTTAGGTTTTGTTTACTTTTATGCTGTGACTAAATGTCATTGATTGCAAGCTGCCTTATCTCGTTCATTTTTGGCAAAGCTTTTGCCAGTTTTTTTTTTTATTTATTTTTTTTATCACCTATTATGTTACTTCCTGTGTACCCCTAGGCACACTAAATTGGGCCGTAACACTGCCTAATAAAATGCGACTCCCTTTTCAAAAAAGCCTCAAACACATTTCTGGAGCATTTTACCAGACATCTACTTTCAGTTTTTTCATAAAACAGAGTTATTAGTGGCTTGTTGACCTTTTTACTCAATTAAGAAACATAATTTAAGCAGTGTTTGATGATTAAAAAAAACTGTTGAAACTCAAATATCTCGCTTATTTGTTTTCATCACTACAAAAGCACTTAATACCCTTAAGTTAAAATATAAATATATTTGCACATGACTTCTATGTTCTTATAACAGCTGGGCTGTAGAGAAAAATATCATATTGTTGAACACATGACTGAGCACATGATTCTTCTATATTAGTCCCCACTCAGTTTGGTTTGCACAACATCCATTTTCAGAAGTCATAGCATGTAAAGCTGAAAGAGCTGATATCTAACAATAGATTGCAAACTTGCGGTTGTAGCATTTAAGACAGACGTACAAATTTTGGTTTTGATAATACTTAAATATTGTAATTTATTAATTGGGTATCTGGCTGTAGGGAGATCATAGCTGTGGAGGTAACACAGTTCTTATGACAATGACTGCTGAGAAACAGAAAAAGTACATGAATCTCCTATGCTAAATGTTGTATTTAGCATAGGATTTATATGCATTACATGTTTGAATTACATTGTCAGTATTCATGCTGAAATAAAGACAGTGCTGTTTCACTCTTCTTAACAACGTCAACAACAAAAACACTTGGAATTCTCTCTTCACTTGTCTTGCTGTGGCCTGCAGACTGGAAGATTAGTGAGAGTGGGAGGGAACAAGTTTATTTCACCAAACAACACAAAGCTGACGAGATAGATAGAATACACAGGACATACACTATTTATATTGCTGGTCAACAGGGAGCTGACAGCTTTTAAACACTGTTGCAATGACACAACCTACATGCATACCTCAACTTGGTGTAAAATTATTTAAAAGTGTATACATTTTAATTTCCATTAGAATTGTAGTTGAAGCTGGTCTCCTTTCTGGAAAAGTGGACATTTAAACCAAACCACACTTTGAAAAGAGCAATGGAGCTCTTGTGAACATTTGTGACTCAACACTGTTACAGTATGTTGATAAGGGGAGTCATTAGCATCAAGAAATGTCAGCTGTTTAAATTTTCTCTATCCATATGGCTTGCTGCTCATAGTATTTTGTTAAATTGCTTCCCATTGATGTTGATGATTCCACCTTTTCAAATCAGCACCCTTGTTCTTTTTTTCTTTCTTTTTTTTTTTACAAAAACAATACATATTAGCAGTGGATTCAATTCACCAATTACTTGCATCATCATATTCCTTTCAAGATACAGTCCATGTTTTGTTTTGTTTTTATTGTCATTTGAACAATTTTTTGTCAGGGTTCAAATATTTTGATATGTTTATGTAGATTTGAACTCGGTTTAAAAAAAATTATCGCAACACTACAGAAGAGTACAGTGAGAAACAGGAAACAGGAAATGACATAGACCTGTCACAAGTGTCAAGACAAAGGTGTCAATGATCAATACATCTGGCAGCCTGTGCTTTGTGCAGATTTATTGGTGACCAATCTTGGCTGACTCTAAAATGTCTTGAGTTCTGGCCAATCCCAAATAACAATTTTTACCATTTCATTTTTAGTAAATGCTGTTGTGTTTTCTGTTGTGTGTCTGTGTTTGTGTGTATTTTGTAAAATTCTAGTGTGTTTTCTGCTTGAAAAAGTACACAGACCACAGTGCAGGAATTAGCCTCACCTCTCTGTTAGTGCATCTAACTCAGTCCCTGCTAATTGAGACTTCTTCCCTTGCTCTTCTCTCTGTTTTGGGGAAGGAATGGCCCCCTGTAGTCACATATACTTTCTGTGCATGCAATTTCACCTGTACTTATGCACAGTACTGCATCAATCACACTGGTGAGGAAATGCTGCTCCTTCCAACATCTTTCCCCTTATGATTAATACAGTACATTCAGTTTAACTGTGGAGGGGGGTTGATGAAACACTACAAGTTAAAATTTTATGTACAATGGGTAAACATATGCAAATATTTATGGGGGGTTCATTTAAAAAAAAAATAAAAAAATAAAAAAACACAAAAAAGTGTTTCTGCATCTTTAGAATATTTATAAACTAAAACTTCTCTAAAAAGCCGTGAATATGCAGTCGATACTTTGCATGATGTTTTTCTCTTAAAGTCGGCTCCTCCAGTTTATGAGCGGAAGCTGTGTAGCTGCTGGGAGGTGAAAAGAAACAGATCACAGGTGCAGGGACAAAACACACAGATAAGGATGAAAATTGGATAAAAGATGTAAATTTCTCCAAACCGTTACAAGGGGTTTGATGATCTGCAGAGCAACTTGAGGATAGTTGGATGGTATTGGTGTGTTCATGGGCTGTGCTGATCATTTATTGAATGGAGCCAGCAACAAGCAGGGGTTGGCATTAGATTCCTGAGCTATTAAATCCTAATAGTAGTAACATATAACTGCATGCTTTCAGAAGCACTGAATGCATTGGTATGGTGGGGGGGGGGGGGTCATATCAAGTGCAGCGCTGACTTGTAAGCAAGTGTAGCCATACCCTTGATTGAAGCACTGCGTTAGATACACCTTAAATACACCAGGCAGTTATGTTTTTCTTTACACAAACTGTTTCTGCGAAACAGAAAAAAAGCATCACAATAACGATCAGTCTGGAAGCACTGGGTAGCAGCACCATCATCAATTAGTCAACCATTGTTTAGTTATGTAGAAAAATCCCAGGTTGTCACAAGTATTACGAAATTGTAACAGAATGAATTGATGATAAAATTAATCAGAGTGGACTGGAGTGAGAGTAAATGATAACAGGCAATAGTAATGCAGGAGAGAGAGAAAAAAATACTCATCTATAGACACACAGGCATACTCAATAAGCATATTCATAATTATTACATGTATTATAGCAGGCTGCAAAAATTTGTTATGCTTCATGATTTATGTAGCAATCAGTCTTAGTGAAATGTATATGAGAGGAGCTTATTCCCAGTTCAATATTCACAATGGACGTAATCACTGTGTGCGGCGAGAAATGATATAGTCATACAATTTAGTATGTAGAGTCAGAGTGAGTCCCCATTACACTGATCAAACAAGGAGGTTAGTTTGAATGTCAGTGGGGAGAACACACTGACCAGTCAGGCAGCGCCTTATATAAATAGAGTGAGAAGCGGTGTTGATTTAGAAATGATCACAATGATTGCCATATTAGTCGCCAGGTGGGGCTTTAGTAAGACTGTACTTGGACCTAAACGCTAACGTTGCACTTACATGCTCGAAATACTAAAATACCAATGTACAGTGTGAAGTTAAATGTTTGCCATGTTCACCGGCATTGTGTGGCGCGAGGGTGGTTCGGATTTTGAAGAAAACAACCAATGTTTTCAGTGAGAATACGATAGCGCCACCTTAGGAATTTCACCTAAAGAATACATTTTACCCCTCTCATTATCAATAATTTGGGAGCCACTCATTCGTTATACTAATGAGCAGGAGACTAATGAGTTATTAAGAATGCAAGAGCCTTTGAATTTATCTTAATATTTAAGAGAATGTCAATAGTGGAGAGGCATCCCAATCACGTGTGCACACGATCACACGACACACACACACACACACACACACACACACACACACACACACACACACACACACACACACACACACACACACACACACACACACACACACACACACACACACACACTCGTGAGGGTTCAGAACTGGGGTGCATAGAACCACATAGCACACGAAGGCAGGAACAACCCCACCACCTTAGACCTTGCAGCTCCTGAAAGAACAGGGAATATAATTAGTGAGGCTCTGCTTCAATAACAGAAAGGAAAAAGAAACTAATCAGACCATTCAGCACACACTTGGTGGTTAAAGGGTGAAACTGCAGGTCTGCAATTTAATATGAAACACTAAATAAACTACACAAAACAATATTAACTCAAATAAGCAGCCCGGAAACCCTAATTGCAAACAAAAGACTAATAAACGAGAAATTTACATGAAGCACTAACAGTATTTTACAGTAGCTATTGTAGCTTAGATCAAATAAACAAATATTCTGTGCAAGACAGTGCTAATCACGTGGCTTAGTCTGCCGTATTGAGCGAGCCATATAAAACAAGTCAACTTCTAAACAAAATAAAAATAATGCTCTCATAATTTGTGGCTGTAAACAAAAAAATTGAAAAGAAACAGAAACAAAGGCTTCAACTTAATAGAACAGAACGCCAATGTAGGATGATCAGGCACACAAATAAACAATTAAACAACATGACAGAAGTGGGCCAAAAGCTCCCTTGTAAAGGAGCTCTATCAGTTAACCATCCTGCAATAGGCTCGTTGTATTACAATGTAGCGTGAGGCTGGCTTTAAAATAAGAGCGAGGCAAGGCAAGAGCAGGATAGAACAGGTCAAATCAAAGGATGGTAGGCAAATCCCGGTAGACAAGAAGTGTCAGTCCAAGCCCTGTAGGCAAAGCAGCGGTAGGCAAAGCCCGTTGGGCAAAGCAGCATTCTGAGGGGGAATTGTTGTAGCGGCTGTAGCAGCATCCAGCAAAGTTCACGCTGATCCAGCAAAAAGTCCCCGATCAGACAGCGTCTATCCACTCCAGAGGGGGAGAGGAGAGCATGTAGCGCAGCGGCGGTGATCCGAGGGTGAGTGAATTCAATTCAATTCAATTCAGTTTTATTTATATAGCACCAAATCACAAGCCTGTCAATTAAACAGACATGCCCCCAAAACCACGGCTTTTGAAGTATATTTTCTAATTGATGGCGGGATTATTTTCAGATGGAAAACTAATAAGAAGTGACTTTAGCTAGAAAAACTGAGATAACTCATGGAGAAATTGTATTGAATGTCATGAGACTAGTTGAATTTTTTGAAGCCAACCACAAGCGGCACTTGGTTGTATTGCAGATTAAGGCACTTCAGGCTCATTTTTCAGGCTATGTCCACTTTTATATAGAGTCTATGACTATACCCTACACGTGTTAGATGTTTTGTGTGTACCAATGTGCACACAGATAGACATATTAAAAAAATGCTGCCACAAAGAGTAACAGGCCAGTGTGTTACTATTACACAGCTACTGAGCGCTTCCACCTTGTGCATCATCTTCTCATTGGCCAGAAATTAGTTTTCTGAGCAACACTTGAGGCTCTAGGTGTGATTTATAACACCGAGGATTAGCATGACGAGGATTAATCATTTTGACAGTGAAGCACTATCACTGTCATGTACGAAGGATCCCCACACACCTGTTGCTGAATTATTTTGTGTTACAAGATGTGTTTTCATGTCTTGTGAGCCCAATGCTCTCCCAGTTTGACAATGTTATTCGTCACATGGCTGGTGCTGACAGTCAAATAGAGAAGAATGGATCACATGTGTGACACTTGCAAATAATCTGTTGCCGCCAGAGGTGTGTAATCAAAGCGAGATCAGTGGGTTAGCGAGGTATGTTGAGACTAAAGCCTGGGTTGGCATTGTCATGAAGGTGGCTCTCTTTTTAGATCACCATGGTAACTTATGCTGCAAACTTAACCTGGTCCGGAGCAGGTTATGTTGGAGATATCGGATCAAAACGTAAGAAAGTACCGCCTACTGGCTAATCAATTCTCTCGGAAAAATGTCATCACCAATCGGAGAAGATCCTTTGGAGCTCGATGCCCGGAGTGAGACAGTCCTCTGTGGAGTGAGACAGTCCTCTGTGGAGTGAGACAGTCCTCTGTGGAGTGAGACAGTTCTCTGCAGAGGGGGAAGGGCAGAGTGTTCAGAGACCGACAAACCTCTGTGTTTTCCCCCGGTGATTTTTATAGATTATAAATATAGATTAATTTCATTTGTTTTTTACTGACATCTGGGACTGATTGTTGCACTAAAGGATTGCAGTTGCATTATGATTTTGAATTAATTTCTTATTATTAATTCCTCAGTCCATTTGACACCTCCAGGACTGCAGGTGAAATAATAATATTAAAACGTTGAATACATCTAATAATAGATTCATTTAATGAAATATGCACATGTAATATAGTCTAATCTTCCTGTGTACTTATGGTAAGGTGATATTTCGGCAACACATTTACACAGGCGGCGATTTTTTTTGCACATCCTTCCATGATGATGTGTTCATTCATTATGGTTTTTTTTTAAATTGCAGTTTGCTACTCATTTTTAAAATATGTGGCTCTGCTGTCAGTACACTTGTCCTTGTTGGTGATTGGTCAGATACTGCAAACACCTCCTCTTTTATGTGAACGCGAAAGCAGAAAGCCTGAGTTAACATAGAAAGCTGATAACCACCGTCGTAGTATAAATGATCTCTGATGGCGAGTTTCCGCTTTGTTGAGCCAACTCAGGCAAAGAAAGCCTGGGTATGTTGAATTTGCTTTGTAGTAACACCCCTGATAGCCAAAGATATGAGCTTTGTAAAATACTTTAAAAAAAAAAAAATACCACACAACAAAGAAATACTTGTTTACAAGAAAAAGTCTATGTATATTATCATCGGTAAAGCGTTGATGTTATTCAACCCCAAACCTGCGCATCACTGATGTTAACAGTCATGGACAGACGGGGACGATGTGCTCCTAGGCAAAGACATGTCAAAGACCCTCGAACGTTCCAACATGGGAGCAAAGCACCCGAACTGTAAGGAGGAGCATACATTTTGAGTCTCTTTGGGGTTATTTCATGCCTCTTTGTGACAGTTTGACATCGGATTATGTCTTTTTGTAGTTGTTTTGTCTTTTTTTGGTAATGTCTGACAAGAAGTCGTACACGTCACATCAAAGTTTTGCGACACTCTTCAACACCTTTCTGTCGCCTCCTGTGTGAAAAGGGTTTTTAAACATGCCTGTTTCATCTGTTGTATCAGTCAGTAACATGACAGCCATCAGAAGAGCTTCTTGCTCATTTCATTGATTACACTTTAGTTTAAAGCCCCTGTCAGGAGGACTATTGCTGTCACAGCGTGAAATAGTTTAACCAGTGATTTTACTTGAGCTGTTTATTTTAAGAAATGTTTATCACGTATGAATAAGGCTTAATACTGTATGAGAGCTGCATTAAACAGCTGATTGTTATAATAGAAGAGCTCACGACAAAAATACTGCATGTTGAATCATGCAAATTGTTGAGTCATGTTGGACTCGGGCTCCTGCTAGTACAAAGCCAATATGTGTAAGCCCCCAGTCCTGCGTGTTCTTTAATGAGGCAATAGGAGAAGATGTCAGGCTTCATGGTGTTTATTTAACAGCAACAGAATAATCAGTGTTACAGAGCTCTGGGTCCAGACTATGTTTCCCTGACCGCAACAGAGTATGTGTCAGTTCACGAAGTCTGACCTCCTGACTCTCCCTGACCCGGTCTTCTTATAGTACAGGAACCAAAAAGTCATGTATGGTGACGTGTCCTTTGTTGATTGGTCGAGGTGGGGGTTGTCTTCCTTCACAGCCTGGAGCTCTCGCGACAGCAGCTTGTTCCTGTTTATGACACAAAGAACAACAGGATGTGGCCCCACAGGTTGCAGACCTCCCCCTGTGACCTTTTGGTTTGGCCCAGCAGTATCACTATCATTCACAAACACAGCCTTTTGTCTACACCTTAGGATTAACAGTTGACCAATACGACTCCACATATAAGCAATAGGACATGGCATACATATATGTTGTATTATTGTAAGCAAAGACTAACATAGGATAGCACAGTCAAGGAATGTTATTGAAATGCCAATTACCGTGCAAGCTGTGAGGCTCAATACCATCACAATTTCCAGGAAGCCCAATCATAGTGGCAAGTGATAATAATGCAAAATCGTAGATGATAAACATGTTTCAGCAGAAAGCCACATGCAGTAGGAGGAAAATGTCAAGTTGATTTCTGGACCTGTTTTCATCATAGATAGAGAACCATCTACAAAACAGCAGGGGTTGCTCGCCCTGTCAAAAATAACCTGTTTCTCAACAGCATATTTCAAAATCAAGCCTTTAAGCAAATTCGCAGAGCTTTTGAGGTTTCTTGCAGCTCTATTGTGAGTTATGATTACCGGAAAGCAAGATGTATCTCCGTTTCCTTTCATACCAACTGCAGCTACTGACATGTGTAAAAGCTAAGAAGAATATAATATGATGAATATTACATCCGCATGCCATATGCAATATGTAAGAAACTGTTGCTATGAGGGCTATAAGAAGAAAACTACAATCCCATCCTCTGAATTGAAAAGCTTTGAAGCTGTGCACTGCATTTTGCTTTGGCAAAGGGCTAAGATGAAGGTGTTAACCTGGCTGATGTAATATACTGTATGCGCTGTGTATAGTAGCCGTGTGAGCTGTCAAAGCATAATGATGACACCTCCCTTTTTGTTCGTGTTCATAAATAATCCAGAAATGGTGATTTATTGCAGGCTGCCACAGAGGCATGAAGTGTGCTGCAGCTCCCTCTGAAACAAATGCTCCTCTAACATCTCTAAATGAACAGTTACTTGTAAGGTGATGATTCGACAGAGACGACTGACTATAAAATATGAAAATAATATGAATTATGGGTTTTATATTGCCAGTGATGTCTCACAGCAGCTTTGCATTAAATACTGAGCTAAATATTGAAGTAAATTAAAATAGTATGAAGGAAAGCATTGGCACTCACTGTGAACACTTTAAGTACTGCATTATGAGTAGTAGCCTACAGTCCCTGCTCTGAGTAATCGAATGGTCTCTTGTTCAGGGCTTTGAAAACAGCCACTGTTGAAAGAGAGCATGTAAAACTGGAGAGGAGGTGGTACGGTAAGAGCTGGAAAGACTCTCGAGGTCGTGCTTAGGAGTAACACTAAGTTAATTACTGCTATTATATTCTCAGTCTTCTCCTGTAATAAAGGTCTTCTTGCTCAGGCTCTCATTATTAAACAGAAGGTTGTTTGTCTCCTAATGTTGTGGGAGTATGTGGAAATAAAAGCTGACAGGTTGACTTAATGTGGTGCTTCTTCATTTTGAACATGTGCATAACCTAAGACAATTAGGGAGCAAGATGGTCGCAGACAGACACTTTTTGTTGTGTCGTCATAAAGGGCACCGTGATGCTGTTGCACCAGCTATTAACGATGATAACCTATTCCACTTCCCTTCTTCTCTTCCCTGATGTTTGTGTAACCCAGTCTTACATCAAAATGGTTAATAGCTACATTGGCCCACACTAAAAAAAAACATATTAGTTTTCCATAAAGAGCTTCACAAACTGTGAGATGCTAACGTCTGTCTTGGCCTATGTTTTCTTTTTTTCTTTTTTTTTTCACATGACTGTCCAAGAAAGCCGGTGCCTCAGACACAACGTATGGTCAGGTCAACCATGACATTTTAGTTGACAATTAATTCTCATACAATGTTTCTATTAAAGATGCTGTAAAGCAAATTCCATGATTTGCTTCTCAGTACATTATATATGTGTGAAGTGAGTTGCTGAAAGCATGTGCAAAGCTAGAAAACTTTGTCGCACTGAAACTGTTGAACAGTTTCTCACCAGTCTTCAGCTCAGATTTTTTTTACACGGGGCTAAAACCCAACCTATCTACGTCACAACAACCTATCTACGTCACAACAACCTTTCTACGTCACAACAACCTTTCTACGTCAGATCACAGCCGGTTTCTATAACCTTCTGCATGGCTCCTCCTCTCACGGTGAAACGCTATAAAAGCCTGGAGCTCATTTGCATAAGAGGTCATCCCACTGGACTTCAGTTCTACTCCTGATCTATTCCTAATCTCAGATTGTTATTGTACATCAGCTAGCTGCTACAGGACGTCTCCCTCCACCTGCTACAGGACGTCTCCCTCCACCTGCTACAGGACGTCTCCCTCCACCTGCTACAGGACGTCTCCCTCCACCTGCTACAGGACGTCTCCCTCCACCTGCTACAGGATGTCTCCCTCCACCTGCAAATGCATCTTTCCTGGAAGCAAGAACCTCCAAAGCTGCATCGCTGTTTAAATGTCCTACTGATGAAGGATAGAGAGGTGGATTGATTTCATGAAGAGCTGAAGGAGACGTTAGGATTAACACCAACAGCCTCCTCTGCAGGGACCATTTCATGGCGGATAGTTTCACCAACTTCCACCGGAGACGGACGGAGTTCACGGACACACCGCTTCTCCTGCAGCGCGGAGCCGAACCGAGCTTCACCCTCCCGGCCGTTCATCTCCCGGTCGCACCGGCACCGTCCGCCGCCGGCCGAGTGTCCGCCCGCCGCCGGTCCACCACTCAGAGTAGGTTGTGTGTGCTTGTTATAATTATACTAGATAACTTGTCCACAGTAACTCTGCTATATTTAGTCCGCGGTGCAAACCGCTAACGTGATTTTATTCGGTGTAGAATAACTTTATTTTCATGAAATGGGAGCTAATGTGTTAATTATCTTCTATTGAGCTCGTAGCAGAGTTCAGAGGAAAATGCTCCGATAACCGCGGATTGTTTTATGTCTCAATAAAGCTCCGATAAGAACTCTAATATATGTAACTCTGTGTTTTACATGTCGGGGTGATGGTGAACATGGACCAGAGGACATCTAGTCCTCACATTAATGAGGCTTGTTGTTGTTGTACTCCGGTGTAACGTTACAATCAGCGACCCTCTCGGTTACATGTACCGGTACCGGTCCGGATAAACGAGCCCGACTACATGTGGAGGAGGCCGCAGAGAGCAGGAGGAGGTGGAGGAGGAGGTGGAAGTGGAGGAGGAGGTGGAGGAGGAGGGACATCAGTGGAAGAGAAAGACTTTCGGCTCGACCTGAGCAGGTTCAAAGTTTGAATTGACTTGATATAAAGAATTGATGTGATGTAATGAATTGATGTGATGTAATGAATTGATGTGATGTAATGAATTGATGTGATGTAATGAATTGATGTGATGTAATGAATTGATGTGATGTAATGAATTGATGTGATGTAATGAATTGATGTGATGTAATGAATTGATGTGATGTAATGAATAGACATGTGATGTAATGAATTGATGTGATGTAATGAATTGATGTGATGTAATGAATAGACATGTGATGTAATGAATTGATGTGATGTAATGAATAGACATGTGATGTAATGAATTGATGTGATGTAATGAATTGATGTGATGTAATGAATTGACATGTGATGTAATGAATTGATGTGATGTAATGAATTGATGTGATGTAATGAATTGATGTGATGTAATGAATAGATGTGATGTAATGAATTGATGTGATGTAATGAATTGATGTGATGTAATGAATTGATGTGATATAATGAATTGATGTGATGTAATGAATTGACATGTGATATAATGAATTGATGTGATGTAATGAATTGACATGTGATATAATGAATTGATGTGATGTAATGAATTGACATGTGATATAATGAATTGATGTGATGTAATGAATTGATGTGATGTAATGAATTGATGTGATGTAATGAATTGATGTGATGTAATGAATTGATGTGATGTAATGAATTGATGTGATGTAATGAATTGATGTGATGTAATGAATAGATGTGATATAATGAAATGTGATGTAATGAATAGACATGTGATATAATGAATTGATGTGATGTAATGAATTGATGTGATATAATGAATTGATGTGATGTAATTAATTGACATGTGATATAATGAATTGATGTGATGTAATGAATTGATGTGATGTAATGAATTAATGTGATGTAATGAATAGACATGTGATATAATGAATTGATGTGATGTAATGAATAGACATGTGATATAATGAATTGATGTGATGTAATGAATTGACATGTGATATAATGAATTGATGTGATGTAATTAATTGACATGTGATATAATGAATTGATGTGATGTAATGAATTAACGTGATATAATGCAGCGTTGTGCATGTTGCAGTCGTTACAGAACTAAATCAACTCCTCCTCTCTTATTATCTCCATGATTGTAATGCAGGTGTGTTAGAAGTAGTTGGAGACTCACTGTCTGCTGTCTCTGGTGTCCAGTTTGATTCCTGTGTTACAGCTCAGGGGGACAAGCTTCATTTATATGCATCTGTATGTTTCACTCATTGGACAAATAAATTCTGATTCTATTCTATTTTCCCAAAGCAGGCTGCTCCAACCACCAGAGAGACAGAGGACCAGTGGGACATCATGCATAAAGTCACCGAGAGGTTGGATGTCAGACGGACCGCTTAGTGTGGAAAAGAACTGCAGCCAGAGGACTGTCATACTGAACACCTTCCAGTGAGGGGGCGGAGCTTCAGCTCCTTCAGGACACGCCCCCACAGTCTCAGAGCAGAGAAGACTGATGATTTTCTCACGATTTCAAACCCTAATTTAACATACTTGTCTGTGTTTTTTTTCATTCAAATTTGGATGGGTAGTTAACAACCCATACTTCTGTTGTGTGATGAACTTAAAACTCATTTTCATTTCTACTTTACAGCATCTTTAAAGATAGCCTGAGTTCTCATTCTGGGAGTGTTTTTGATATGCACCATTATGTGTTCTGCTTTGTGAATCCACTTCTCTTCATGCCATCCACTAATATTGGCTATAATAGTCAAATTTGGTTGCCTTTGCTCTGATCATCTGGTTTACAGAAAGGTAAGTCAAACTATAAGGCAACTTTATTTGATACACAAATATAAAATGAATTGTTTTACATTATGCCTGCTAGCTACCATATCCCAGCACACACTGTTTCCCCTGCTGCTGCAAGACTGTTTTGAATGTTCAGTATAATTTTTTTAGTCATAAGATTGAAACCGTTCTCTGTTTAATGTCGCTCCTCGTTGCACCTCCTTACTTGACTGTAATGTCCTCCACAGTATTCCAGCCATGAACTGAGCATTACCAAGTTTTGTTTTCTTGGAGGCTTTGTTCACTCAGGTATAAGATTATATTTCCTGAATCTGACAACCAAAAAAACCTTTAAGATATGTTTTATTGATGAGTGTGTAAAGTGTGTAAATCCACTCCCTACCATGTCCACAGGAAAGGAAATTTATGTTTATAATGAATTTACATTACATTAGTGAACACACACACAAACTGACAGAATGTAGTGTCATTGTGTGGAAACTGCAGTGTTATGCTTTATTCAAATCAGTTATTAAAAATAAATTCTTGTGGATGTAGTTTGCTGGGTTGCTTGAGTTTTAACATGGTAAAATCCAATTTCCACTGCAATAACAACAGCAGCTTTATTACTAAAAAAATCCATCATCCATCATCATTTTTCAGGCCAGTAGCAACGCAGAATTGCAGGTTCTATTGATTTTACAACATCTCTGTATTTTGCAAAAACAGCAAACTATCACTGTGGGGTTAATGTCACATTTCTATTACATCATTTTAAATGTGTGACCAACAGGAGGGATGTAAAAGGACGTGAGAGAGAGACGCTTTAGTAATGTCCATATAATGCAGTGTTTATGACCTTTGCACCAGACAACAATTTTCTCAAATATGCTTGTATTATATTATTTATGTATTTTCAAATATATGTACGTGCATAATTTATACTAGGGTTATTGAATTCTTCTGCATGTGTGATTATGGAAAAAGGGGAATGAACACTTTTTTTTATAGTCGAAAAAGACCAACTTTATGTATATATGTATGCATCGTCATAAAGTTACATATACTGTATTTATAAGAAATATACTTTATATTTTATGGCTGTTTTCAAAGAATATTTGAAAATCCATAGCAATATATATAAAACTAAAAGCCTGCAGTTGATCCAAAATGCTGCAGTGCTGACGGGATTTAGGAAGAGAGATCATATTTCTCCTTTTATGAGTTTCTCTTCGTTGACCTCCAGTAAAATCAAGAATAGAATTTAAAATTCCATTCCCAACTTACAAAGCTGTTCATGGCCAAGCTCCATCTTATCTAAAAGATCTTATAAAACCATTTCATCTTGATCAATTTTAGTTGGAAACATCAAACTCCTATATTTAAGTTCCTCTTGCATACAATTCCAGGTGGCTGGAACAGGAAATATGACAGTTAAAGACAGCAGATATATGTCTATGATAACTGAAAACAAAAAAAATACATGTGAAACCACATAAATTTAAAAAATGCAGTCTACAAATGGAATGGAATGCGCTCATCACTTACACAAAGATTATTTACCAGAGGGTTTTTTCTCTTTTTCTTTAAATATTCATCGTCTTTTGGGGCTCTTTCTGGACTTACAGGAAGCCTGAACCACAACACATCCAGACAGTTGTCTTGCACCATTTGTTTTTGAATAATAAAGCAAGGCGATTTGGTTTATTAGTAATTCATCCTATGATATAAAATAACCTTGGGTCAAACCTTGCCTGAAAGATGAACGTAAAGGAAGATCTGAACATCAGATTGATTGTGGTTTTACAGCAGTGAACACAGGAGGTATATTGAGATGATATTTGCTGCAGTTCAATTTGGTTGCACAAAATGTCCTTTTTTTCCACATTTTCTCACCTCTTGCGTGTGTGTAATTACTTATTTCATTCAGTTCATCACTTTTGTATAGCTGTGATTTAAGGCCAACCACCATCTCTACACCAGAGAAACATTAGCAGTGCCAAGAAATGGCTTTAAACAAAATAACTGCTTGACATCCTATTTGTTTGAATGTGCAAAATAAAGAACACTTGCAGATGCAGTAGATAATTAGGGTCTGTTAATCCAAATAGTCTTGTTGCACTTTCTTTGTTTAGGTTGATGATGGTAATTGACTGGTGAAGAAGCTATTTAACTGGTGTAAATGGTACATGATGTAATTGAATAATAAAGGTTAAAATTAGCAGTCTAGTTTTAGAACTACATTTTTCCATATTACATATTTCTCCATTAAAGTGTTTACTTCTGGAGTCAGGCACTTGAACAAAGAAAAACGGTAAACAATGTTATGAAGCTGGTGTGGACAAAGTTTAGAGGCCGGAGCTGCTTTTTTGTTTTTGCTACAGTGCTTCATAGCAGGTTAATTCAGCCATATTTATCACAGCTATTAACGGTTATATAACTGTTAAAGGCAGAAAAAAGTAAACACAAAATTAACATATTATTACCCCCTAAGTGGATATTTTTGAGCTACGTGTTAGCAAACACACCATTTGGAACATTCATTTAAAGTCATGTCCCTCGTACTTGATGGATGTAAGTCCAATATTCACAATCTTTTTGGGTGTTTTCTTGCTTCTCACAAGACATGGCCACATTATTATGAAAAAACAGCTTTTGCAATGCCGTTTTTATGTTTTTTTAGTGTAGTCATAGAGAATATAAAAATGGGCATAGCTTCCGGGTCCAAAAAGGAAAGCCAATGTGGAGGTGCTTTAAAGTGCAATTTCACAGAGCCAAAAACAACCCCTGGCTCCGCAGACTCCCACTCAGCTACTTGCGTGAAATACAAAGTCAATGAACTTTTTCCACAAGTCATTATGGTGTCATTTGCTAAATTTAGCCCTTTTGCACAGTGTTTTGGGTGGTCCATCTGAAAATAATTGCATAATTAATTAGATGTCAAGCCTCAAAGAGCAGTATATTTAGGAGCATGTCTGGTTTATCCAATTATGGTTATATCTGGCCCCAAAAAACTATGGTGGCAATGGCTGAAATGCAAGACTGAAAGCTTCAAATACGCAAAACACAAACCAATGGATAACATCTACGTCAGTAGAATTTGACTTGATCTGATTGGAAACCTGACACCCCGTCCACCTATCGCAGAAACCTGTCACCACTGACCCCAAAACATACTGCTTTTTAAAGACTAAACTCTAATTAATGATGGGATTCTTTTCAGTGACTGCCAGAAAACTAATAAAAATGATGGACTTTAGCTAACCTCACCATAATAACGTATGGAAAAAATGTCCTGACTTAGCATTTCATGAGAGAAGTTGAATGGGAGTCTATGAAGGCGGAGGCTTTTTGAAGCCAACCCCAGTGGCACTGTTGTATTAAACTTAATGGCAGTTCCATATTGGGCTAATTTTTCAGACCAGAAAGCTACTTCCTTTTATATATAAAGTCTATGGGCAAAACGCTTTGGATGGCACCATAAGTCCCATGAACATGTAGCTGGTGTTTCTATCATTTGTGTTTACAGTATGTATTATCCATGACTCATACTGTATTTATATTAAAAACTGATATAAGCCATGTATATGCATTTATTTTAGTCAAGGTCACCCCGTGTGAGCGAAATGCACCTATACCTTGAATGAGTTTCTTATTCTGCTGTTCATTTCACAACACAAAGACTTGAGCTCATGCACAGAATACCAATGGAGCTGGGGAAGTGATTTGTTTGCTGGTTTGGGAAAGCCTCGCTTCAGGGCCCTGTGTGAAGGCTGAATTAACACAGATTGTAGGCTGCCCATTGATACATGCAAAGACAAAATACCCGTCCATTCAGCTTGGCTGAGCCATTTATTCTTTTTTTCTTGCAACTTCCTTTGCCTTGTTCGCTCTCTCTCACAGCCCCTTTTTTCCATTGCCACAGTTTGTGCAAGCTGTTGTCTAGTAACAGTTATGGTGACAATGTGGACGATGCTTTCCCATAAAGGAGGCAAAAACTTTACTATACTTAAAATAACATCATCTCGCAAAAGCAATACTGCAGCTGACTGCCTAAATCACAGACCCATTTGAATTTGTCTTGCATTCATCAAGCTTTATAATATTCAGTATCTCTCTTTTTTCCTCATGTTCCCAGTTTTCTGATGCACTAGCTGCAAGAATGAGATTACAGTGCAGGGTTTTGCCCTAAATATTGCCTTCACCCCTCTGGAGACCAACTTCCAGAAGATCTGGAACTCTGTCAAAATGCTTACAGGGTCCCCAGGCGCTTTGACCTACTTGTTCCTCTTGCAAGGCAAGCTGCATAGACATACTGAAATATTTCACAATAGTATAGCACCCAATCATGACTACCAATACGCACATCAAAAAGTATAATTTGATGATGTTGTGCCAAAAACTGACTAAGACTAAAGCTGTCATTTTTAATTCATAAATCCAGAGCATTTGACCATTTGGATTTTAACTCGTGGCATTTGGCAACCCAACAATGTCACTGGCTGATTTTGTATAACATACTTTTTTTTCTCCATCAGAGATTGTTTCAGAACACAGATGAGAAATAATTAAAATAGTTATTTGGTTTTTGATATGGGACGCTATCCATTCAAGGCACATCACTGTACTTAAAGGCCTCAGCTTCTCAGTCCTCCTTTCTTTCACAAACACATTGCAACACTTCTGTAAAAATAAGTGAGACTACTCACACCTAGCCTTACTGACAAATCCCTGTGATTGGGGAGAAACTTTAAATGTCAAAATTCAAACCTTGAAAGGCCACAGCTGCTGCACCCTTGGGGCTCATTTTGATGAAGCTAGCAGGGATGATGCATGTTGTTACCAGAATAACTAAGGCAAGTCCTGCTGTATAAATAGGTTTTAAAACATACGAGCCAGCACACATCTGTCTTGAGATGCAGCAGAATAGCATCACAGTAGAGTGGTAAGATTTCAAAATGTTATTTCACTTCATCACTTCTAGGCTGAGGTGCACATCTTACCTAAACCAATACTGTTTTCGTGCCATTAATCGACAAGGTACATCATAGAGTCGACTAATGTGCACACACATTGCAACAGTTAAAGTGCCGCACTTCGAGTTTCATATTGTTTTCCAATTACTGAGGTGTCACATGATGCACAGCCACAATAAATTATTTAGTAAAGGTTAGGCTCAAGTTTGGTGGACTTCCCTCGTCTGCTTAGCATTTCTTAAATGTCACACCTTTCAAAAAGAGGAAAAGTAGCACTTAATGGTTCCTCAGGGACGATCCTTCACTGTCAAAAAATACGTATTATGTCTTGCATGTTTGTAAGGTGATTCTGTGCTTGTTTAAATCAGTGGCTCCTCATATGTGGACTCTTTTCTCTCAATCTCTCACACAGAGTACTTTTTCTTTCTCATCCTGTTGTACCATTGAACACTGTCTATCCCTCCCTGATACATGCCTGCTTGTTCCAGAGGGAATGGGGGTTGGTTCTGCTCTCAGAGCAGAGAACCCTTCAGTGCCGTCTCGATACACTCACATACACCTTGCTTTGTCCTGTTCGCCCCTCTCTCTGTCTCACACAGACACTTCTGCTGGAATGAGACAGAGACGGTAAAAATAAGAGAATAAGAGGAGAGAAAGTGTGACAGTCAGAGGAAGAGCGATGGGAGGAGAGTAGAATAGAGGGAGGGAGGGTTTATAGTGCCAAATAAGCTGCCCACTCTTCTCCCACATCTCACTCTGTGAGCACTGGAGCACGTCATGAGCTGTGGCAGCGCATTCCCGACATGTACACCTGTAAACCCTATTCATTCATTCAGGGATGCAGCGTTCGTGTGCGAATGAATGGCAGCGACGTCGTTAACTGCAGCGAAGAGTGTTTGAAATCTGTCTTGACAAGATCCTTTGAGCTTGGAGGCAGAGGCAGCGGAAGAGAAGGCGGCATGCAGAGAAGTGGATGCTGGGCTGCTTCAGTCTGCAATTAAGGTCAGAACCCCTTTTTTTCTCCCTTGAGCTCTCAATCTTGAAATATGCAGAATCTACAGACAGGATATGCTGTTTGGTTGTTTTCAAAGGGTCATTCTTCCTTTGCGTCTAAAGTCACAGTGCATATTGAACTACAGACTAAAGTTAGAATAGTTTGTCAAATCCTCAGGTCTATCTGGCTCAAATACACAGACCTTTCATGCTGTTTCTCAGATTAGAGTGCAGATATGTTAAGAATATTTTTCTTGTTTCATAGTTCTTTATTGTTGAAAAAAACCTCCTCCGGTCCAGGTGAAAAGAGTGATACATATTTTATATAGTCATGTTGCAGCCTGTTGTCTAAATTTTGCTCAGCACTATGGGAATGTTAGTCTTTTTATTAGACTCTAGATGATCTTCAAGAGGTCTTTCTGGCATCTTGCTGCTAGCTTTGGGTAAACTAAAATTCCCTTTAAAAAATGTTGACACTGATGAAGATGCCATTTAATATAAGCTTGATTTACTGACACAATATTTCTGTCTATTATTCAAAACCTTACAATGACTCAGACAGACTACAGTAGGACTCTAATGTCCCATCAGCCCAAAATGTCTCAACCACTGAAAACAACAGCACGATAAAAACAATACATAGGAACAAAGAAAACATCACATTAGCAAGTCATCAACAGTACAGCTATCTGTTTGCAATATTAATTAATCAATTTAAAAAAATTAAATCCAGCAAATTGATATTCTAGCAATGTTGCTTCAGCCAAACTGCAAATCAATGTTATCATTTACAGCTTCACAAAATATTTCTAGAATGAAGCATTTAACATTTTGCAGGTTTGAATTTTTCTCTTTGAAATGCGTTAAAACGTTATAGATATTTGTGTTGAATTCTAGAGATTTAACTTTTAGATTTGCACTTCACATGCATTTTCATGAACAAATTCCTGACAAATTATTATTTTTTGATATTTTGGTCAAGAATTAAGATCATCATCTTTTAAATTCATAAGTGGGCTATTTCACTTCAGTGTATGAAATACTTCCCAAATATTTTAATTCTGCATCAATTCCATATGTAATCTATATCAAATGCATCTCAACAGCATCAAGAGTAGCTCAGAAGGATAGTCAAGAGAAAATCAATAGCCATTTTTCTTAATCTGAACACTGCGCTCTCGATGCACATTACAAAAAAGTGACTTTGAGTTAAATTGTCTGAGGTTGTTTTTACCAACTTTAAAGCTGGTTCAGATCAGAGGCAAATTCTCAGTTGAGGCAGAGAGATTACTCAATGAGCAGATCAATACACAGAGTGGGTCTTTGCCAAACCAGCAATATCCTCCTATGAAGCAGGATGCCGACTCCTCTGAAGTTCCCACTGAACTGTACTCTTTCATGCCTGTACTATAAGGGATTTGAAGATGATAGGAACAGTATCATTAATGCTAACTGTGAGTGTGATCTCTATGTAATGACTGACGATTGACTTTATATAAATTTTCAGCATTCAGTTCATAGAGATGCAAGAATGTTGCTATCTAGTGGCTGCACTGTATCCTTACAACATGTACGTGTTATCAGAAGAAGTACTCAAACTGTTTCATGTGGGAATAGAAAGGGACAAAAGTTATTTTCTGTGTGAGTTAGATATATTTTCAGCCATGATAGCAGCGTGGTTTTAGATAAAACTAACCACAGATCTACAAGTGACGGAAAATAATGGACTGAGACGATGTATTCCCCCGAGATTACAGAGTTTATTTTTTTTTAAATTAAAAAATCTAACAAGCAGTGAAATAAAGGGTAATTTATTAAAGCCTTTACCTCACATCAAACGAAACAAAATTCTTACTAGACTTTCTTACCCTCTGAGGAACAGGGGCTAGGCAGGAACCAGCCAGCAGAGGATTCAGGCAAAGTAGCAATAGGTACTGCGGGATGCTGGTCCCTCACACATAGGGTCTGTACTCTGACAGGCCGGGGGATCTGTGGTCCAACTGCAGGTCTGACCACCACCCACAAGTCATGCTCCTCGATGTTAGGGCTTGTTGCAGTTGGGTTAGGCCTATTTACAGGAATAGGATCACAATTGGGAACAGGTATAGGTTTAAACATGGAACGGTGAACATGTTGTACCTTTGTTGGCCTTCATTGTGGGGCAACAGCATACACTGCACCCCCTAGTTCAGGGGGTTTCACCACCTGGAAAACCTCAGGGGCCCAAATGTCCTGGATTTTATTTCATCCTCTAAGGGACTAGTCCCAAAGATAGACATGTTGTCCGGTGGGCAACACCTACTGAATTTTTGTGAATTTAGGTAAATGTGGCCGCCGGGGCATCTCGTTAGGGGGCGCTCTCGAGCCATTTTGCTGCGCCCACTCGCGACTCCACTAGAAAACGAAATTTTTCGCCGGGAGACATATGTGTATCCACTTTCATGAGTTTTAGAATATGATAAAACCTCCAAAAAGGCAAATCACTTTACATAAGAAGAAGAAGAAGAAGAAGAAGATCTTTACGAAAAACAATAGGGCTTTCGCACCGATTCTCGGTGCTCGGGCCCTAATAATTGAGTAGAAATTCCCTCTGGTTGATTTACAATCTGGGCCTGATTCAAAAGCACTACGGGATGACGAGGATGCAAAAGGACATCAAAACAAAAACAGCAGTGACTTTCACTTATTTCTGGCCTGAATGTCATGCCTCCTCCATCCAGGAAGGCTAATGAACTTGAAAGACACCTACCAGATCATTGTGAATCACAATTTATGTAGCACTCAGACACCAGAAGGCAAAAGCAGCCTGATGGCAGCTCATTTGGTGCAGCTTTTATACCCTGCCTAATGGGTGACCCAGGAAGTATGAGGTGCCAAGGCCTACCTGAACCTACAGTAGCTCAGGAGGGACATTTACTCACTGGCTACACAACGTTTACATTTTTTGTAATAACTTAGATTATCTGTTGATCTAGAACCACAATCAAATATAATGAAAGTTATCGCTGTGCTCCCATAATAAAAAAATGTTTTAATAAAGACCAATATAATGTCAACTGACGTCCCTGTGGCTCAGCAAACCGTCCATTCCTTTTGGCAGTTTAAATAGGGAGCGAGGTGTGTGTCCAGGCTGTGGATCAAAGTCAAACCCGCCAATAGAAACTCCTGTCTCCTCCATGAGTGCAGGCTTTACTCATTACATCCAACTCACCTCGCAATCAAAAGTTTTTGCTTCACAACCAAAAGTTTGTTACTCGTAACCAAAGAGGTTGCAAGTTTTTGTGACACAAGCAAAATTCTCAATTGTGTGACCTAGGCCTTTCTTTGTGGAGTTTGCATGTTCTCCCCGTGCCTCCTCTCTGTTCTCTACGGGTACTCCAGCTTCCTCCCACCATCCAAAAAACATGCACCTCAGTTTAATTGGGGGTTCTAAAAAAATAAAATTGCCCTTGAGTGTGAATGAGAGCGTGAATGGGCTTTCTTTCTGTGTGTCTCTATGTGCTGCTGAAGTCCCCTCACCTCCTCCCACCCCCTCCTGGGAGAAACAATCTCAGCAACTAAAATACAAGTGAACAAGTTGATGTATGCATATTGTGTGTGTGTTTTTGCAATTAGGATGAGTGACATGCAGTATAAAGTGGTTGTATATAATAGAAACTGCGGTGGCTGTGTGTATAATTGAGTAAAGGCTATGCAAACGCTTCCTTGCTGATTGAACTTCTTGATTGTTCAACCTATATGTGGCTGTGATTGTTCTGAAGATATTTTTATTTGAATTGGAAGATACAATTGCTCCTGTTGGGGGGCTCAATACTTTCAATCAATGAAAGGTGACTGAATACTAATTTATTTTAAACGAATAAGTGGGTTGTTCTGCGCACATCAACATATACAGATACAAATACCGATAAATATAGGTAATGCAGTCACAATGCAACAATGCTGCCTTAAATCATACAATGTACATTGACATGTATATTGCACACTGACTTCACTGATCTCCTGTGTCCTCCACATTTCTTTTAGATGTAGATACACGAATATTCTGATATCACTTCAAGGCGAAGAAGAAGCTGCTTCATTTGCTGTGACTACTTACACAGACTTGTTATTTCTCGCTTTGATCATGAAAATAATGGGATTAAACTAATTACATCCCCAGCAGTATATTACACTTTGTGTGTACACTGTGATTTTTTTATGGAACTGATTGTTATTTGCCTCTGGCTGCTGATTTGAATTCTATCATGAGAATGCAGGCGTTACGACATGCTTGTATAAGCCTCTTAACATAATTATTACTTGATTATGGTCACATTTAGTGAATTATACTGTGATACATGCATTTTGAGGGTTAGGGTTAGGGTTAGGGTCACTTCAAAATCTGAGTGCATTGGAATTAGTAACGATGTGATTATACTGAATTTCTCCACTGTGGGATTAATGAAGTCCAAGCCTTTATTGCTTACAATTTCAACTTTTCATTGTAAAAGGAACAATGTGTTGTTCTCTCTGAAAAGTTACTTTATGTTCCAAAACCTAAGTGTCGCTCTTATATTATTCTAAAAATGTCACTCTTGTGAAATACCTGGCAATGTGATGTTCATTATTTGAAGAATACTGTTTATATACTGTATATATATTTTTTTATCAAACTAATAAGATCCTTATTGAGAACTGCAATAATGCAAATTGTGCAAAATATTTTTTTTGATGACACAGCGCTGTTCTTCTGAAGAAGACATTCTTTACAATCTTCCAAAAATCAGTTAGCAATTACTTTTTAAATTGAAGTTTGACTTTGTCAAATCTTGTTTTTTTTTAAATTATTTTATTCATAAGCCATAGTGTGAATTAAAAAAAATTGATATTTAATTTACTGATATGAATTTCACTTCAGTAATTTTACATTTACCATTGCTGATTGTGAGATGACTTCTGATAACACTCCATTCACTCCAAACAATTCACTCGTGAATATAATCTTGATAGCAGGAAGCAAAGATGAGGTAGTGAGGAAGCTGGCACCAGCACTAACGATAGGAGGGAAGTGGAATGTTCGGCAGGCAGCTCAGGTGGCATCACAGACTGTAAATAATAGTAGACCTATAGCTTCCGGTTCTGAAAAGTGGGCCAATGTGGAAATACCTTAAGTTGCAATACCACTAAGGCTGCTTGGAGTTGGCTCCAAAAAGTTTTTGGTTACATTGACTCCCATTCAACTTCTCTCATGAATACAAAGTGAATAAATGTGTTCAACAAGTCATAATGGCGTCATTTGTTGAAGTCACTCCTTCTTATTAGTTTTTAGGCAGTCTATCTAAAAATAATCTCATCATTAATTAGATATTAGGCTTCAAAAAGCTGTATATTTGTCGACATGTCTGATTGACAGGCCTCTGGTGTAAACAGGTTTCTGCTCTACATGGGTGGACGTAGTGTCCTAAGGTACCCTTCAGATTGAGTCAAATCCACCGCCCGCTCCTCCCCAGCTTGTCCAAATGTGGTCAATTCTGGCTCCAAAATAGCAAGATGATAGGTGATTTCACAATTGGTTGCTGCTTGGGTGGCACGGGCAGCAGTAAGGCAGGCAAAGGTGGTGGGTATAGGTGCATCATGGAAGGGGTGCTTAAGTCAGTGCACAGGGGATCCAACGTGAAGTAAGGTGTGTCTTGCATAGAGGAGGAAGCCGGTGATAGATGAGGTGTGTCATGAGGAGCAGAGAGATGTGGTGGGGTAGTTGCTTAGGGTAAGCAGGGGCAGTGGGTAAACTGGGCGATTGTAGAGAAAAGAAAGTGCAGTTAAAAAGGACCTGTGGTGAATAGAGGAGAGTCATATGATCTTTCTGCTGGGAGCAACATACAGTGCATCCAGAAAGTATTCACAGCACTTCACTTTTTCCACATTTTGTTATGTTACAGCCTTATTCCAAAATGGATTAAATTCATTTTTTTCCTCAAAATTCTACACACAATACCCCATAGTGGTAACATGAAAAAAGCTGTTTGGAAATTTTTGTAAATCTATTAAAAATAAAAAACAAAAAAATAACATACATGAGTATTCACAGCCTTTGCCATGACACTCAAAATTGAGCTCAGGTGCATCCTGTTTCCACTGATCATCCTTGAAATGTTTCTACAACTTGATTGGACATGATTTGGAAAGGCACACACCTGTCTATTTAAGGTCCCTTATATATATATATATAAAAAAATATATATATATATATATATATACAGTGGGTACGGAAAGTATTCAGACCCCTTTAAATTTTTCACTCTTTGTTTCATTGCAGCCATTTGCTAAAATCAAAAAAGTTCATTTTATTTCTCATTAATGTACACTCAGCACCCCATGTTGACAGAAAAAAACAGAAATGTAGAAATTTGTGCAAATTTATTAAAAAAGAAAAACTGAAATATCACATGGTCATAAGTATTCAGACCATTTGCTCAGTATTGAGTAGAAGCACCCTTTTGAGCTAGTACAGCCATGAGTCTTCTTGGGAATGATGCAACAAGCTTTTCACACCTGGATTTGGGGATCCTCTGCCATTCTTCCTTGCAGATCCTCTCCAGTTCCGTCAGGTTGGATGGTGAACGTTGGTGGACAGCCATTTTCAGGTCTCTCCAGAGATGCTCCATTGGGTTTAGGTCAGGGCTCTGGCTGGGCCAGTCAAGGATGGTCACAGAGTTGTTCCGAAGCCACTCCTTTGTTATTTTAGCTGTGTGCTTAGGGTCATTGTCTTGTTGGAAGGTGAACCTTCAGCCCAGTCTGAGGTCCAGAGCACTCTGGAAGAGGTTTTCTTCCAGGATATCTCTGTACTTGGCCGCATTCATCTTTCCTTCAATTGCAACCGGTCGTCCTGTCCCTGCAGCTGAAAAACACCCCCATAGCATGATGCTGCCACCACCATGTTTCACTGTTGGGATTGTATTGGGCAGGTGATGAGCAGTGCCTGGTTTTCTCCACACATACCGCTTAGAATTAACGCCAAAAAGTTCAATCTTGGTCTCATCAGACCAGAGAATCTTATTTCTCATAGTCTGGGAGTCCTTCATGTGTTTTTTGACAAACTCTATGCGGGCTTTCATATGTCTTGCACTGAGGAGAGGCTTCCGTCGGGCCACTCTGCCATAAAGCCCCGACTGGTGGAGGGCTGCAGTGATAGTTGACTTTGTGGAACTTTCTCCCATCTCCCTACTGCATCTCTGGAGCTCAGCCACAGTGATCTTTGGGTTCTTCTTTACCTCTCTCACCAAGGCTCTTCTCCCACGATTGCTCAGTTTGGCTGGACAGCCGCAGCACTCCACCAAGCAGGCCACTCCTCAGTAAAAGGCACATAACAGCCCACCTGGAGTTTGCCAAAAGGCACCTGACCGTGAGAAACAAAATTCTCTGGTCTGATGAAACAAAGATTGAACTCTTTGGCCTGAATGCCAAGCGTCATGTCTGGAGGAAACCAGGCACCACTCATCACCTGGCCAACACCATCCCTACAGTGAAGCATGGTGGTGGCAGCATCATGCTGTGGGGATGTTTTGCAGCAGCAGGAACTGGGAGACTAGTCAGGATGGAGGGAAAGATGAATGCAGCAATGTACAAAGACATCCTTGATGAAAACCTGCTCCAGAGCGCTCTGGACCTCAGACTGGGGCGAAGGTTCATCTTCCAACAGGACAACGACCTGAAGCACACAGCCAAAATAACAAAGGAGTGGCTTCAGGACAACTCTGTGAATGTCCTTGAGTGGCCCAGCCAGAGCCCAGACTTGAACCCGATTGAACATCTCTGGAGAGATCTGAAAATGTCAGTGCACTGACGCTCCCCATCCAACCAGATGGAGCGTGAGAGGTCCTGCAAAGAAGAATGGGAGAAACTGCCCAAAAATAGGTGCCAAGATTATAGCATCATACTCAAAAAGACTTGAGGCTGTAATTGCTGTCAAACGTGCTTCAACAAAGTATTGAGCAAATGCTGTGAATACTTATGTACGTGTTATATTTTTGTTCTTTATTTTTAATAGATTTGCACAAATTTTAAACAAACTTTTTTCACTTTGTCATTATGGGGTATTGCGTGCAGAATTTTGAAGGAAAAAAATGAATTTAATCCATTTTGGAATAAGGCTGTAACATAACAAAATGTGGAAAAAGTGAAGCGCTGTGAATACTTTCCGGATGCACTGTATAACGTGCTTCCATCAACACAGAATCTCAAGCTGTGGGAGGACCCAACCTGTCCATTATGCTCAACAGTAGGAACAGTAAAACTCATTTGTCAGGCTGTAAGATTAGTTTGCCACACAGTAGGTATACATGGAGGCATAATCAGGTACTGAGGAGCTTGGCTACAGACATCGAGAAGGGGAGAATGGAAATAGGAGCAGGGGATTGTGGAAACAGGGAAACAACTATTTGGTTTTAGAGAGGGAGAGGAAAGCAGGGGAAGAAAAAGCCTAGATAAGCAAGCTTAAAGTCTGCTAAGTGACGGTAGGAACTGGGAAATAATGGTACTTTGGAAAGGTGGAAAGCTTGTGATGCCACCTTGTACATGATCATGTAACCAGCGCATAGTTTATATAACTGCCAACAGACCAATTTACTCTCGCACTCTGGAGGTGCTTCTGTATTGTTGTTCATGAATATTGGTGTAAATATTTGTTTTGTTTTTTAAAGATTCGAGAAGAAGAGATTGCAAATGTGAATTGTTGGTTTGAAGTTACAGAAAAGATTTATTCTGTCAGTAAGTGTAAATCTAATCAGAGTTCACAATGCAGACCACTTTCTGACTCAATAAAACTGTGCTCTGGCTTCCTCCTGTCCAATGAGATGTGTGCTACCTTAATGTGATTGGTCTAGGTCTAGGTCTCGGTCTTGGTAACTGGTCTAGGTGTGAATTTGGTCGTGAATGGTTGTTTGTCTTTCGGTGTTGGCTCTGTGATTGACTGGCAACCAACCACAGTGTGCACCCCAACAAGAGATATAGGGACTTTCGTTATAACCCACTTCGGACTTGTAACAGTCTGACGGATATTACTTGAATGCAGCATTAGGCCTGTTATTTTCCAGCAATCATGCCTGTCTTGAGAAATATCTCTTTTAAATGTTTTTACTTTGCGAGATATAAATAAACATCTTTGTGTCTGCGATACACTGCGAGATTTTAACTGACTTAATCTTTCACATGCTTGAAGTCACAGCCACTCATCTAAACCATTTGCTGTAATTGGCATCATTCACAGCCACATGTCAATCCTCCCCCATTACCAGCCTCCTTAGTTACTGATATGAGCCGTACCATCTTTCAAACTGCTGCCTCCTCTCCATCTGTGGAGTTCTTTAGATTAGAGGCATATTTCTTCTCTATCCCTCTATTAGACTTTTCAAGCATAGGAGTCCATTCAAAATGCACTGCTTTCATATGTCTGTCAGGAAATGAAAGCAGAATGAATAGAAATGCCCTTACTGTCTGACTAGTGGGCCATGTGACTAGCTGTTTATGCCTCAGATAAACAACCCCCATGTTATGCTCTCTCAATTTTTTCAAATCCTGCTTCATCCCCAAGCAAGAACTCCATTTGTGGAGCTGTGACATTTTTTATATGATTTATTCTATTGTCCTGAGTCCTCTGACCGTGGCTGCCCCTCCGCCCCATCCCCTTGCCTTCAGCATTGACAATCCCAGCCTTTGTTTGAGCAATGAGAAGCAGCATTCTTCCAGAGGGATGACCTCCTCTGTCTCCACAGGCGCTGGCACTGTGGATATGACCCCAGCCGAGGATTGGATAGCACCCACCAGATGCTGTGAACGAACTCCGCTAGTTGTCACCCCAACTCTGCTGCTTGCATGAGGGCCAAAAACACTCTCCTCTCCTAAGACAACTTGAGGGATCCATCTGTTCATCACAGCTTGACACTCCAAGGCCCAGCACCAGTATCAGCACTTTCATCATTAGCACAGCACGGCACGATTAAACTCTGTGGCTCATCACTAATTTCTGTAAGTACCTATCTCTTACACCTGATTATTTTTATTGTTACCATTTACTTAACATTGTATTCGAGTCAGCGCTTACTGATATTGGTGTTATCATACAGTTGACTAACAGGGAAAATAATTTTCTTTCCTTCTTACAAAAACAACTTTAGACAAAACTGAGGCAACATAAGGTCCTGAAGTGAAAAACTATTTCAGAAAGACTCATCCTGAAAATCCCACAGCACCTCAATATTAGAATTCCAAACCATTCGTCCAAATCACCCAGCTCAACTGTTACACCTCAAACCAGTTGAAAGGGATGAGTGCAAAGATAAAAACATCAAAAACCAGAATGAGTAACAGATCAGAAACCTACAGCTGTCTGTCATATACAGGCCAGCATAAGGATTTGAGAAATGTAATAACACTTGTGTTACCACACAAGTGCTATTACATTTTCTTGATTTGATTTATGGCTATTTTCTATTCTTAATGCTATAAAAATTCCACATTAACAGAATAACACCTTTAACCAAAGAAGTCACATTGTGGGGTACAGGCAGATACAAGAACAAGTACTGTGTGGTCACAGTAAAATGTTGATGCCCAGCAAATTGTTCCTACTTTGGTTGCTGATTGGTGTTTTGACAGGCACCACTTTAATTGGCTACACGGTTCAGCGCTAGCATGCGGTACAATTGTCATGTTTACGGCCGAGCTGAGGCAAACAATACTGTATTATGTGGCTGGTTCAAAAAGGAATAATTAAAGTATGAGAAAATATATTTTTTTTAAAACATCTAAAAAATCACCATAAAATCCAACTTTATAAGGTAAAAAGCAACTTTACCATTACAGTTATATTGGAGTTCTGGTATTTGTACACTGACTACCTGCAGAGGACATTAACAAGTGGCAGGCCCCTCCTCCCGTGGTGGTATTGTGCCAAGTAGTCTACAAACAATCAACTTCCAGCTTTTGGGCTTTCACAGCAAATATGTTTGATCAAAAATCCCTCCAAAACAGCTTATTTAGTGAGTTACTGTGACCTCTGTTATATTCTTCTCCCCTTACCATGTGCAACAAAGGTCATCCTACAGGGATGATCTGTGAAAGCTGCAGTTACAGTAACTGCAGTTGTTGTAATTGGAAATGTTTCAGGTAAAAAGAATTACAACAGCAAAGGGATTCAGCCAGCTGGAGACAACACTCATTTTCTGTCATATACATTGAAAACCAAAATGAGATGAGGACATAACAATCACATTTTAAATGTGTTGAGTTTAAGTTTGTCCTAAATTTTGGCTGTATTTTGCAACCAATCATTGGTTGCAAAAACAAATAAGCAGAAACAAATTTTGAAATGCATTGCCTAAAATCTGGTATTTGATGTCTGTCATTGCCTAAAAATCCTGATTAATGAACTTTGAGCCAAATGTAGTAACTGTGTGGATTAAATTCTTTGGAGCTGCTGTCGTCACAGACTTCCCAATTGATAATATGAATGTAAAGTGTAAACACAAGTGACTGGACTCTGAACAGAAAGTTATTGCTGCCCATCAGACATCCAGACAGTTGCTGCAGGTTGCAGCACACAATATGGCCCACAGTGATAATCTGTGATCTCGTGTCCATGCACCTTCAGGACAGGGAACTCACTTGAGTTTGATTGACGGGGATTATTGCATTTCCTTGCTGCATATCTGTCAGGAAGACAACCTAGTTAGTGGTTTTATTTCATTATTAATTAGCTCCACCAAGAGGGTTGGCTTTTCATCCACATTTGTCTATTTATTGGTTTGACTGTTTGTGAACAGGATATTTTAAATAAGACTAAGCAGACTGATACATCTTAGCAGTTAGTATTTGGCTGAAAGCAAACACTAATTAGTTCTAGATGTTGGAAGAAATGTACATGTTGCTGATAATTCCTGAACTGTAAAGTGTTGACACAATTTGTTTTCCCTGGCTTCTTTGTTCAAACACTATTACAATGCAGTCGACTATGCACATTTCACAGTACAGTTTCTCCAACAATTATCCAACATATTTCTTTCACTATTTACTCAATTTACTTTGAAATGCAATACATGTCTAACTATTGATTTGTTTCATTAACTGATTGCTAATTTCTTGCAGGCATATCCTAATTGTCAAAAACAAATTGAACAAATTTCAATGACACATTGTGCTAGTGGAACCAAATCTGCTCTTGTACGGTGTATTAATATTCCTTGGATGTAGGAATTACTAAAATTATGCATATTTAAAATGACATTTTTAGCAAAATACTTTGAATGTTGCTTTTTCAGAATACAAATGTAGAAATTGTTTAATTTTCTTTCTTTTCCAACTCATCTTAAAGTAACATTTCACATTCATGGTTGCTTAAAACCTGATGTGATGCAGCTTCAAAAGGGGATGCAAAATGATGAGGTGATGGAGTCCTCGCTCTTCAACCTGATGTGCAAAGATAATTAGCTTGTCTATAGCAATGACATGTTCAAACAGGACCCTGTTAAACCTATTCTCAAAGGTTAATTAGCTAGTAAAACCTTTGATTTCAGACTGGGGTTGATCCTTTTTAATCAAGGATTAATTATGTCTAAAAACTTGTGAATACCCAGCAGAGGATCTGTGTCATGAAGAGAAGACTGAGGAGAAGGGAAACAAAAGCATGCAAAGTGTTTGGTTTTTTCGGGATCACAGATATCTGGGTGTAAACTGAAGGCTGCAGGGCTTTTGGACTGCAGGAATCAGTTGACTAAATATTCAAAACTAAGAATGGAAAGGTACAAACTGTTTTCAGCCTGTCTCTATGTGATCTCCTTCATGCAAATAAGCACCAGGATTTGAATTGCCTGAAAATTACAACTGCTGTAACACGAAGGACTTTTCTGGCAATGATTCAAACCAAAAGCACAAACATAATGTTGATGAAACAGTTGTTTAGGCTTTGATGTAGGATGCTAAACATTTGCCCCACATAAGTCAGTCTACAGGGACCCAATCATAGACTTCACAGTGATCAAATAAGCCCAATCAAAGACTGAGGATGCTCATCATGCTGGGCATCAAAAGTGTAACTTCAACAAAATGAATAACAGAAAAGTTTGTGACATAGATACACGACTCTCATGAAATAGTTATCTGATGTGCTGTCAAACAGATTTTAATCCTACATATGTTTTCTCTGCAGGGATCAGCGAATGAACTGAACCACTAGTGCTCTCAATCTATATTTACAGAGCAGAGCAGTGTCAATCACTGGAATGGCCATGTGTGGTGACCTATAAACATAGGTAAGATAAGAATGGAAGTGGACTGCATTCACACACACACACACACACACACACACACACACACACACACACACACACACACACACACACACACACACACACACACGGCTACTGTGCAAGGGACTGACCACATCTTTGGGATCAGTTTTGACTTCATTGTCTTGCTCAAGGACTTGATCCATTGATCCATTGATCCATCAAGCACTCCCAATTTACCTCCCCACTTAAACTTTCAAACTTTTTTGAATCACATCCGTTACATGACTTCATCACATGGTTTCTTATGAGCCGAGTCATATGTGTGTGTACTTTTTGCACAGAGGCGAGGCAAAAAAAAATTGGATTGTTAGATGTTATCTTTTAGTGGACTGGTGGGTTTATTACACACTTTGGGGTGAGATTTGGCTGGCAGACAAGAGGTACAGGGTTTGGAGCAACAACCCTGTAATTAACCCAGTCACTCTGAGTCCCAGCTTGCCAATTGTAAAGTACTGTCGAGTGTCATATGAAACAATGACTGAGCCTCAAGCAGTAAGATTACTCAGAAAAAAGTTGAAATATTTTAAACCGGAGGCCATGACATTGTTTAAATATTGTGCGTACAGAAATATTTTTTCCACATTTTCAGTAGTATGCCGTACTCTTTGCTCGCTAGTGTTGGAAACAAATATTGTACTGAATTTATCAAGAAAACAGTTCACAGTTTACATTTAACTAGTGAATAAGGGAAATCAGAAATAACTTCTATAGTAGTAATCAATTAAAGCCTGTCTCTGCCACTGGCATAAAGAAGGGCAACTGTTTGTGAATATGAAATATTCAACTATAAAGGTCACATAGATCTTCTTAGTTGTGTCTGTTCTCAGTTGTACTTTCAGGGTTAACTGAGGTTAAAATAGAGTGAATCCATGGCGCGTTTCTCTGTTTACAGGCAGGAAAGGGCCCGACCCTTCCAGCCACTGTAGCCCTCTTCAGATCATTAGCTCAATTGTTCTCTGTAGTACACCAGTATGCTTTCAGTGGAGATACAAAAGAAAGCTTGGAGCAGTTTCTGACCTATATTCTGTTGTGCAAGCAGCTTCAGCAGGCGGAGGCCGCTTCTTAACAAAATGCCTCCTTCCTTTTAGTTCTTCCCTTGCAGCTAGGGATGTTAGTTTTCAATTGAGGGCCTCCATGTATGGACTTCTAAATCTAATTTACATACAGGGATGATGCCAGTAGATGTAGAGACCCAATGAATCAGCTCATCCATTCACAGGCTAAAGACAGAATGATAAATATAACTCAAAAAGCTGTGAAGGTTTTCCTCTAAAAAGATTATCATTCTAAATGGAGTTTGAGGTAAAAGGCCCAATACAGCACTTCATTAATATGCAAATTAGTTCACCTTGTGTAAAAAAATTAATAAATACCATAATGCCTCAAAATTCAGTTTATTTGATTTAATACATGTAGAAAAAAAGACAAATTGTGAAAAGTAAGGTTTGAGAATTGTTCAATGAGATATAATGACACAAACACCTCATTTCATAGATTTCTGGTTCATGTGTTATTTGCCTCAAGGAGTGACATGATGCAGGCCTGACCCCAGAGATGCCGAAGAGACGTGACATCGTCGCCATTGTGTTGATCGTGCTGCCCTGGACACTGCTCATCACTGTTTGGCACCAGAGTGCCATCACTCCTCTGCTTGCTACTCGAAAGGGTAAAAAAAAACTAAGAGTCATAGCAGTATGCAACATAGGCACTTCTGTTACTTACACTGTGCATATGTGTCAGTGTGTTCTTACCTGAGCGGCAAATACCACAGGTTGAATAATGCAGAGCGTTAGGTCTATTTACTTACATGACAACCATAGCATCACATCCAAGAGTCGAAACTGTCTAGAACAATAATTTATCAAGAATAATATACAGACACTGAATGAGGCACAAGGTTCCATCCATATTTGACAGCACACAGAAGCTCATTGTACAAATTTTACCTCCTGGCTAGATGACAGACGTGATGGTCACTCCAAATCCAGAAATACCTTTGCTTTAAAGGAGTCCTGCTCACTCCAGAACAGAGACATCGTTGAGGTGGTGCGAACAGAGTATGTCTATAGCCGGCCTCCGCCCTGGTCCGACATCCTGCCCACTATCCACATCATCACCCCCACCTACAGCCGCCCAGTGCAGAAGGCAGAGCTGACACGCCTGGCCAACACTTTGCTCCATGTGTCCAACCTACACTGGATCCTGGTTGAAGACTCTCAGAGGAGGACCACACTGGTTAGCCGTCTCCTCCAGGACACGGGGCTCAACTACACCCACCTCAATGTGGAGACACCCAGGAACTATAAGGTACACGGGGACACTAGGGACCCCAGAATACCACGAGGCACCATACAGAGGAACCTGGCTCTGCGGTGGCTACGTGAGAGCTTCAGTGTGAATAACAGCCAGTCTGGGATTGTCTACTTTGCAGATGATGACAACACATACAGTCTGGAACTGTTTGAGGAGGTGAGGAGATGTGTTTTAAAGCAAAGACAAAGTCCTTATCCTCCTGTCTCTTCATCCTTTCACTTGTCATACTTGTGTTTTGTGTCTTTAGCTCAATCTATATTTTAGGATTTATCGAATTTGTGGTTTGTAAAGTGATTTGTATTTCTGTCTCTGTTTTCAACAAACAGATGCGTTCCACTAAAAAAGTGTCAGTGTGGCCTGTGGCATTTGTGGGTGGCCTCCGATATGAGTCCCCCAAAGTAAACACCTTGGGCAAGGTGTATGGCTGGAAGACTGTATTTGACCCACACCGGCCGTTTGCCATCGACATGGCTGGGTTCGCAGTGAATCTGCGCCTCATTCTGTCCAAACCTCAGGCTTATTTCAAGTTACGCGGGGTGAAGGGAGGATATCAGGAGAGCAGTTTATTAAAGGAGCTGGTCACTCTCAGTGACTTGGAACCTAAAGCTGCTAACTGCACTAAGGTAAGGAAAGGAGACTCTCTGTATGTTTAAAACACTGTGCAAACCCAGTGAACTCACAGTAAAACATGCTGCATTTGTAAATGCTGGAAGAGTAAGAAGATGAGTCTTGGGATCATTAATGTCATAAAACTGAGTTCTGAAAGCCTTATCAGCTTACAGCCAACCCCTTTAAGCTCATTCTGCCTCTAGACATTGTGCAGCAGGTATGATGTAGAATATTACAACTCCACAGCATTTCAAGCCAAAATTTCTGAAATAGTATCTCATCATATTGACTGTGTTCCTGCTTGTCCATGCTTTTCTTCTTTCCTGCAGGTATTAGTATGGCACACACGGACGGAGAAGCCTGTGCTGGTAAATGAGGGCAAGAAAGGATTTACAGACTCTAATATAGAGATATGACATACTTCATCTGACACAGGTAATAGCAGAGATTTAGAAATGCAAATTACTGCCTTTACACTCACTGATTACTTTGGAGGATTGATCAAAGGGGTAGTGTCTTCTCTCCTGTGTGCATTATGAGATATGGACCTTATCTCAGAAAAATGTCTGACATTTATATAACCTTTTTTTTTTTTTTCATACTTTATTACTTGATCCATGGAGGCTCTGTTTTTGGTGCAGTTTGTTTGTTTGCCTGATTGTCAGCATGATTACAGAAAACGACCAGCCTGATTTTCATGAAACTTGGTGGAAGTGTGTAGCAGAGGTGGAGGAAGAACCTAGTAAATTTCCGAGGCGATCCGAATCACGGGGTTGATCCACAACTTATTTTTCGCTTTAATTGACACTGAAATAGAAAATTTGGCCTGCAAATCTTCATATATCCAGTAGATGGTGGTGAAGTTTAGAACATAAACATATGCTGTGTTCCAACTTGCGTACTTTCATACGAACACTATTTGTAAAGCATAGGTGCGTTCACATGGTCAAGTATAGAAACATGGCAGTGCACTATGAGTACCTTGAGTGTGTAATTAAAACTGTCCACATATTGAGTGTGAAACCATGAACCATGTATCACATTTAACAGTGACCATTATGGTTACATGGTGGAAAGGGAAGGACCACCGACCTCACGTATTATCAAACTATGGTGGCCGAGGAAGCTGCAGCTGTTGTGGAACAGAAGTGTTGATTCTTCTCTAAGTACCTCTGTACTGCTGTTAACAAAAGCAATCAGTATGGGGATGCATTCAAATGTTCCAGTTATTTCCAACAAGTGCAAAACGGTGGTGTGCTCGGTACCTTTAAAATTTCTCCACGAGAGTAAGTGTGCTAAAAGTACGTGAAAGAGGTGGTAATGTGGAGCTTCCATGCACAGCCTCTCTTTCATCTCATCGACTCAATCTCATAGTTCGATATTTTATATATATATATATATATAGAGAGAGAGAGAGAGAGAGAAAGCGAGCGAGCGAGCGAGAGAGAGAGAGAGAGAGCGAGAGAGAGAAAGGGAGAGAGAGATTTCAAGCCTCTACCCTCTGCATGACAGACACCCATTAGTGCTTTAAGAAAAATCAGAGTTACCAAGTTGTAATTATGACAGTGGAAATTGACATTAATGCTGTTACCAAGTTTGAAACTTGCAATGATGATAACTTCAACAAACATGGCATTTGTATAGCCTCTCAGAGAACATTAACATGGCTGTTAACTCGTACTCTGTTTCTTTGTCAGTTTTTATTAAGTCTAAATTTCTTATTTCAGGGGAGGAATATTTCTACTGGATTCTGGCTGGATTCAAAGCAAACCTCAGAGCTCCATAAAGCAATGGCCATGGCAAAATGGAGAAACACCTGTCCACCCCAGCAAGCATGTGCAAAGCCATGTGTGTGTAGCGACAACAGAGTATCAAAGCACAGTTACACAAAAACAATGCAGCCTGTTTTGCTTAGATCACCGGCGGGAGTTTCCAAAAGGAGCTTGCCCACTGATGTCCTCTCCAACAGCCAAAACAAAGGATGTTACATGACTTACATTGCGGGAAGAGATGCCACGACAAGCAATAAAGAGCCTTCTCAGCACAGACAACACCAGCCAACCATCCAATCAGCACTAAAGAGGGCCCTTTTGTTCTGAGGCGAGCTGGCTGTTGGGTACAGGGCTGCACTGAGGAATAAATGAAGTCCTTGTTTGAATTGAGTCAGCACCGACTGACAGACAGTACTGATGGGATCTGAGCCCTCCCCACTCGTACTGTACAACACTGAGCAATTTAAATAGCACCCTGAGCCCAGCACTAATTAGGAGTCCTGTTACTTCTCAACAGTCACACATGCTCAGCTGTCACACTGCACACATACACATGCACTCAAAAACATGGAGCACCAATTTATTGCAGCGTAATAGCAATGCTCTCTCACATTCATTCACTATAAGCTCTTATTTCGTCCTCACATGCTGTAATACTGCTGAGGTCCAATGATTTTTAGGAGAAGATTCAGTCTTGCTACTGGCCTGTTCATTTCACAGGATTCCTCTTCAGCTATAATTAAAATCGCATTGGGATAGCTGGAGGTTTCTTAGCAGTTATTTATTGTTTCAGAATAACTGGTATCATTCACTCGTTAGTTGTGAACTATTCTTGTGAGTCAATTGAATATGAAGCCATTACTTTACCAACTGGAGGTGCATCCTTTCATAAAGCTGTGTTACAAATTGTAATTATTCCTACTATGGATAGATGGTTTGCAAGAGAGGATTTCATACCCCATTTACTTGTAATAGCACCGCCTTTAAATGCAAATGTTCTGTCAGACTACAGCTTTTAAGAATTTGGTTAGATATCAATGTGACAGGCGAAACCTCAACTTAAAGATAAGGGTCAAAGCTGTTTACATTACTTCTTCCTCATCATGTCCCATACAGTCAGTTGTTCTTTTACATGCTGAAGATACATTCTTCAACATATTCACACAAGCAATATAAATCTAATAATATGAAAACTTCCATCCCCAAACAGAAACTCATTAACTGGGAATTCACAGGTAAGAGGATGTGCTTGGTCTCTATTGGATATGCTCTATATGTGTAAAATTACCCTGTAACTAAAGGTACTGTATGTACATAGATATAAAACTGCTCCCATACAATCATGACTTTGTCTTTGATTGATAGTTGATGTGGCTGAATATTAGACCGTGTATGTATGCATGTCGAATTTATTGTATTATATTAGACAATGACCATTAAATTAACAACATTTGAGTTCGACCTGATATGATAAGCACTTTGTAGAAACAAAGGCACATTTTTGCACAAAAAAAATCATTCCCAAAGGTGCGATGAAGATGGTCACTGGATGTCCGCTGCCATTCCGAGATCAGGCATATCTTCAAAGTGGACCTTGTAGTCTCCCTCTTGCTCCTCAAACACAACGACCTTATTTATTTGGACAGAAAAAGGTAAGAGGTGTGGAGGTGTTCGAGACTTGACTCTGACTTGCTGTGTTTTCAGAGGCTGTAAATGTAGAATGAATCTTCTAAGATCATTGTAAGGCAAAGAACATATAAAGGAATAAATATGAAGCTCGAGCAAGCAGTCAGTTAGCTCAGCCAACTGGGAACAGAAGGGAGTATCTAACTTGGCCTGGCCTAAAGCACATTAATTATGATGTTATAGCTCATTATTTTAAACTGTACAAAAACCAAAAGCAGACATAGTGATTAAAAATGAAAGAAAATGGCCAATAACATAGCTATTAGTATTTGATTAGTATCTACTAGGCTAGGTAAAGATAATGGTAATGTAGCATACAGTCCAGAGAATGACATTGAGCTTCTCATCTAACTCTATTATATTCTATTATTGCATGTTTGTCAACATGCCAACATGTTCCTTTAACAAGGGCTGGTTGGTGCACAACTGTACCTGGTTGATTCCACTGTTGAGAAATGGACCAGGGAGGTACAGAGTCTGCTGGGGGCCAATAGACCAGTAGCGGCCCAGATTCAGCCCATTGATAAACACAACGCCTTTCTCCCAGCCCTGTGGAGCCCCAACAATGCATACATCAAGTATTACTTGTTTAAACAAAAAGTGACAATATCATACATAGCATAGAGAACAGAGAAATTGTCATCTTTTTTGACATATTTGGTGAAGCAAACATTTGACCCTCTTTGAAACAGTACCTACAGAAAAGGGTTGTGTATTTGAAACATGGCAAGATAAATTTCCTTTGTCAATAATTTATTCAACAAAAGTATCAATAGATACTTTGAAAAAAGTAAGTCAGTCGTTGTCCGAGAGGCTAGTATTTCTCCCTTCAGCAGAAATAACTTCTTGAAAGCATTTTTCAGACTTGTTTAAATTAACTTAATTTTTCCCTGTGACTGATCACTTTTTATAATCTATTTACATTACAAAAATGCCTACAAAATGTCAATTTGATGTGTCATTTGTTTTATATCCCTTTTATTATTACGCACGTCTTCCAAGAGCATCAAATGTTTGTTTGTCACATGTTCAAATAAGTCAACAATTTGAATAAGATGTACTTATTAATACGTTTCATTTCACTTACTGGCAGCTTCACAAATGTGTCACTGGGATACCCGTATGCAAACAGCCTCCCCATAAAAAATGCTGGGAAGCTCGGGGTCTCCGGAAGAGTTTTCCAAGGTGCCTTATAAAGACTGAAATAAGGCTACTTCAAACACACTATTACAGTCAATGAAGCAAATATGCTGCATATTAGATATAATAAAGTGTACAAACCTATCAATGAAGCTGGGTTTCATATCCAGGCTGTAAATTGTAAAATCCCGCAAGGGGATATTGTTTAATAAAATGTCTCCCACTAGTCCTGCAAGAACACAAATATAAATTGGCTTGTGCAATACCCACCGAGTGTTGTAGTGATTTAATAGCAGGCATAACAAAGAACATCACGTTTTCTGTCGATCACCTTTATGTTGTTTGTCAAGGTCCTTTCCCTGGTGAACTCTTCCACAGTTCTCCACCAATAAACTCAAAGTCCGCTGTTCCTGTAGGGATTGGTTGCTTTTTGGTCTTTTGATAGTTTCAACGGCCAAAGAGCCAACATTTCAGCATCCATTACATCTAATGAAGCATTTGCCTTTATTGTTCAGCTTGATGCTGTACCTTGCCATCAGGAACTGCCAACTCTAGTGTCTGTCGCTTGAAAAGGCCAATGTAGCTTCTGTCTAAAAACACCTGGGGCAACAAAGATCACCGTCAAATAATTGCGTTATAGTATGAAATGTATTAACGTTTGGTTTTTCAAATATCGTTGTCGACTTCACCACATTATTTTCACTGTATGTCTTCAAATGAGTACTGTGGGAAAACCAATGACATGGAACATTGACTCACTGCACTGAATACTCAAGATTTTGGGAAATACACTCGATCAAAATGCTCTAAGTTTTGAGTGGCATTCGCATTTCATTTCATTCTGCCCAAAACCTGAGAAGGCACGTTACATCAGGAATGCAACCAGGTCATTTTTCTGTGGCACTCGCGTTGTTGCGTGCCGTATATTCCTCCAGGGGCAGACGGTCAAACTGAGTGCAATTGAGACGTTCTGAGGGAAACTATTTAGTGTAAATGACCTGAACTGGGGAGCGATGTCGAGCAAGGCGCCTGCTCACAGCACGTTAAAAATGTGTGAGTTTCTCCCTCGCAGCTACACATTTGTTGCTCCCTTACTCAACAGATTTTAGCTTCTTTTTGTTCCCAAAAAAATTGGACACCTGGCTGGCAAACAGGATGCCACATGAACCGTCACAAAAACATACTTTTTTTTTTTTTAAATGGATGATACTTAATATCATGTTTTTATTAATAAGCTGGTATAATTACTTTATTTTTACCTTTAGAGAGAGATGGGCCGGCTGTTTCCTCCTGTTTCCAGTTGTTATGCAAAGCTAATTTAACTGTCTCCTTTTCCAGTTTTAGGCAGATATCAATGGTATCTGCTCATCTAAATTTCAGCAATACGGCATATTTTCCAAATTGTCCAACCTTTCCTTTAAATTAGTTTCTGGCAACTACAAACACATTACGCACCTTAATGTATGCAATTAGTTAATGGAAGGCAACCACATTCATAATACAAAAGGTCGGAGCAGTGAGATTTCCAGTGAAAATGACTCACCAGGGCACGGTCTCTGACATTGTTCCCTGACTTCAATAATCCTCCACTAGTGATGGTCGTCTCATACAGAGTGTAGCCATAGGACTGGCCATTCCTGTTGTTCATGGGTAGATTCTCCATGTTAACTGGCTTAGCTGACTTAAACGGCTGCAGAGAAAATAATGTTATTTTATTAAGAGGAATATTCCTTTTCATTGTAGAGATATTTTATGTAGGTTACAGATAAGCTTGTGTAAAACCTACTCCCTCAGTGAAGCTCAAAGCGTCCCATAAGGACAGATGCTGGTACATGACCGCTGGTTCATAAGCCTCCCTGTAATGCAGGGCTGGCATGTCGGGGAAACTGTCTCCTCCTGCATAGAGGTCAAAGCCAATCAGGCAAAGAGGTCATTACCATTATGTATTCACACACTGTACTTTCATATTTAACTTACTGTTGTGTCGAGATAGTAAATCCCTGAGAAGATGGTACTTCTGCGTGTATTCCCCAGCTTCAGACAAAGGCGCATCATAATCTGCAGAACATCATAGTGTAGGTTAACTGGGATGTGCTGCCACCTGCTGGGTGTTAAGGTCAATGCTGTTCTGTAAACAACAAAAACATACAGTATTCTCCTCTATGCTTCATCAGTTACAGAAAAACCTTGTGAATCTGCATCAAAGTCGCCACTAGTTTGTTTGTGATAGATCACACAACACAGAGGAACCAACCATAGCTGGGGACTAACGCTCTGTAGGAAGGATTGGCGAGTGCTCCGCTCATGAAGCCAAAACTGGATCCTCCGTGGAACATGTACAGGTTGATAGACATCCCTCTCCTCAGAATTTCCCTCACAGTGGACACCATATCTGAAAAGAAGTTCAAACATGTTAACAGTGTCTACTTGCAAACATTAAGGTCATTTTGTATGCCAGCAACAGAGAAATCATTCTCAAATCTCCGTGCTGAAATACAAATTAAAAATTCTGTCACTGAAACCTTTTTGACCCTCTGCTGACCCATTAGCGAGGTGCTGAAGTGACACATACCAGCAGTAGGGCCCTGACTGTCACATTTGCGTTTTCCTTGTTGGCATGTAGCTGGCATTCCTCATGCAAAAAAGGAAACTTTCTATGAAGTGATATACAAAGCAGGAGTTTACAGCAGTTAAGTGACTTGAGATGACATATAACACGTGATATGAGTAAGCTACTGTATGACTAAGGACAGAAAGTAGCTTTATTGTTTTCATGTTTGTTAAATAATTATTTTTTTGGTGCAGAATTGGGTTTTACATGGATGCTTTTTTCAAGGTTAAGGCATTTGTAAAGTAAATCTGCAGATAATCTAATTATTTTTGATTATGGATAAATGTAAAAATGGGTTTAGCCACAAGATATATTACAAACTTTATGGGAAAAAAACATGACAATGAAAGCTACACCGAAAAATGAATTTAGAGAAATTCTGTGAAATTAGCACATCTTTTCTGGTTGACAGAAGTTAATATAGAAGTTTTATTAATTTAGAAGAAATTCAACTTAAAAAAATCTTTTTCATGATTATTTTCAGACCAGTTGAGTATTCTTGGCTTGAAATGAGGAGTTGAATGAGTGGATTGTTAAGAATTCACTTGACTGATTAAATCAAGTTTATAAGACACAAAACTATTATATTAGCAGACTTTGATGCCTGTGTGTGAATGTGACTGTGGATGGTTGTCTGTCTTTTATATGTTAGCCCTGCGATGGCCCGGGAACAGGATGTACCCCAAATTTGCCCAATGTGAGCTAGATACTAAACAGCACATATTTCTGAAGCCAACAATGTACTCACGGACAACTTAACACCTAATTTAGAATAGGAGATAAGCACCAGTAGAGAAGTGTCAATTTCTCTATAAAGCCACTGATTACAAAGATAACCTTCCTTACCCTCTGGGGGCAGCACATGGTGGAGGTTCCCCCACACATCATACCAGCCGGTCCAGTAGTCCATCACCATGGTGGGGTTGTTGGGCTGCAGAAAAGGCACATACTGTCAGTTCACACAGCTCATGCCCAGTGTTTTATTATCAGTCCTCTTTACCGTCCTCAGTGACAAAACAGTGACGTGTAAAGGTAAGAAACATACCTGGATGACATTCAGATCTTGGATGTCTCTCTGATTTAGCTTCTGCAGCTTTACTGTCCTGACGGCTAAGAGAGGAGGTCATACGTTAAAATGTATGTGTGTATGTTTGTGTGTGTGTGTGTGTGTGTGTGTGTGTGTGTGTGTGTGTGTGTGTGTGTGTGTGTGTGTGTGTGTGTGTGTGTACATTAATGATATGCTATACCTCCTTCAACACCACCTGACTGTAATGTGTTGTGGATGTCTGATGTGAGCAGCAGTTCGTTGATCCCTCGGGACTGTAAAGCCTTTCAAAATAAAACACAGTGACAACCGTAGAAATGAAACTCATCTGGCTGATCCTTTACATCAATGTCAACTTCTATTTGTGCACGTCTGCCCTCGTTCAGGTCTGATCTAGGCGAATTTCAATTAAGCAAGACTATAACTTTACCTCTTTAATAAAAAGCATATAACTCTGATCCTTTGCAAAGGATCCATACTCGTTTTCGACCTGCACCGCAATGATGGGACCTCCTTTTTTGAACTAGAATACACAAACAATCATTTTATTATGAGGCTGATAAGTTGAATGAACTGAGGCAATGACAGAATTGTAATCTGTAAAAAGTGACCTGCAGAGGAACCACTTTTGGTATAAGCTTGTCAAAAAACTTGTTGACAGCCTGCGTGAAGCCTGGATGAGTGGTCCTCAGTCTCATGCTACTATCTTGGAGGAGCCAGCTGCAAGTATACAGAAAAAAAAACAGTGCTCAGATATAACTAGAGGCACATAGCTGCAAGAACAACAGAGCCATAGTAACTCTAACATACTGGACAGAGCTTCAAACACTGGGCAAGTCTGTCCTCACAGCAAAATGTTTTTTTTTTTTTTTTTTTTTCAAACCTGATTTCCCTCAACAAAATAAACAGTACTTTGTGGTTAGGATCAAGTTTCTTGTGTTTTTTCAGTTAAATTCACTTACACATTAAATTTAAGTTATTAAGGGAAGGTATTACACATTCAACATTCCTGTTCATACACAGAAAATCAGTATTTTTATATGCACTAATAAGCACATTATACCAGCGCTACCTCGGCAGCCCTCCTAGGTCCAGCTCGGAGGAAATGTAGGGCCCTGGACGCAAAATCACCCATAATCCCAACTCTGCTGCTAGACTGATATAGGCTCTGAAACCAAATAGAGAAGACAATAAATCAGCAGATTCCATCCGCACAAACACAGTTTCAACTCATGTTGAGAGCCCATATCTTGTTGTTTGCAGAGTGTGAAAAGTGCCTGGCAACAACAGCAGCAGGCTTAGGCATCACGTCTCTCTTCACTTATCGCGGCCGTGTAATTAATTGCTTGATAAGTTGCTGTTGTTGTGGAGATGCCACTGTTGTCAGGCGGGACTCGCTGCTTCTAGCTTCTCCCCTGAGCACTGGGGCTTAGATGATGAGAACAAAAGGAAAGTATTCCCAACACGCTTTAGAGCAGGTGGTATTGTCAGAATAGTTGGGGAAGTTGTCCAAGAAAATTTAAATATTAATGATGACATTTTATAGTTGTATATATTGGTTTAATGAGACTATGTTCGACACACCGTCAAACAAAATACTGTATGGTGATTAATCACCGGTGTTGTGTATTTAGGTCAAATAAGACAACACTTCTTTTTACTCTAAATCCAGCTGTGTGTGGAAGTTAAACCTCCCCCTCTCTGGCTGGTGGAGATTCCATGGCACATATCTGCAAGGAAGCAGGATGCCCTCGGTTAGAATTCACCTGGTGACCAGGCTTTTGGCACAAAACATAAACATAGTAGTAGTCTTCATACGTAGTAAGGGTGTTGATGCCACAGGCCTTCAACTTCGTCAGGCGGTCTCTCCAGTAGGCTCTGGGCACACGGAAATAGTGGATGGATCCCCCGAGGACCCGGAAGGGCTCTCCCTCCAGGGTGAACTGGGATGTGTTGGCATATAGGCCCAATTTCCTGCTCATTCTCTGCCCCTTTGGCCAAACGCTGAAGCAGGAGTTGGGAATTCACTTATGTCACACTGACATGCTGCACAAAGGCTATTGTACTTGAACTGACCACATGGCATGCTTGATAGGAATTTGCAGACGTTTTAAAGTTGGCAAACAGAATTTTAAAAAAAGAGGCAGATGTAGGGGCAAGACAGACTTCAACATATTCATATGCAAAACTTGTGTTTTTAATTTTACTTTTCTGTATCATCAATTATGCTGTGGGTGAAGGCTACATTTACACCGTTCCCAAAAGGGAAAATATTTTATGAACTACAGTGAAACTTATGGATACCGAGACTGCAGTGAAATTGCTGCACATTTGCCAGTTTCATGTACTGTGGCAACATTATGATATAGAGATTGACCCGTAATAAGGCACGGCATTAGGCACAAACAGCCACAAAACAACTCTAACTAAAACGTATTTAACAAAAGTGAGAACTTAACTTACCCGAGATATCTGTACATGATAACGCCAACTAGGCACAGGCAGATAAGTGCATATTTCCTTTTGTGCACATTTCTTATCCTCAGGACAGCCATCGGTAGTGTGTGATATCCCGTCCACTATAATAGGCTGGAGTCGGGTTAAGTTTAGAGCAGCATCTGAGCGCGGATGAACGCATGCTGCCCTGAACAACGCACGGCCCGGTGGGAGTGCCTCTATACAGGGCCATGGAAAGTAAGTCACACCATTAACAGGGTTTGCCTGGATGTCCCCTAGGGAGCTCCGTAGTTATTGTTTGATTTGTGCAAAAACACACACACACGCACAAAAAAACCCTCTTCCAGCCAACTAATTATGTTAGGTGGTCTTTATAACATCCAACATCGTCTTCGTTAAAACATGAACATTTAAACTTAGAAAAAGTTTGTATTATCTCCAAAAACAGTGCCAATTGATAGCAAATCAGCATCTCTAAAATGTTCTTTTACACTCGTTTGATTAAAAAAAAACCACACACAAACATCAAACATGGCTATAATAGGCTATAACTGCAACCCTAATAAGGTAGGCTTTTTCTAATATTACTAATATTATGTTCTCAACTGAATACGTCCCAATGTCATACAACAATGTACATATGGACTAACAATTCCGTTTGCGTTTTAAGCGGCATTTCCCACTTTAAAACAGTAAATTAGAGGTCTCTATTCCTGTCGTTCCCTTTGTTGCCCCGTCGCCCTTTGGAGGACTACATTTCCCATGATCCTTAGTGCCGGAGCTTGCGCAATATGTTTTCCACGGCCCTAGCTGCTGGCAGTGTGTTTGGTGTTTGTTGTTGTTGTTACATTAAGGGGGCGAAAGAAAGAATTAACGAAGTTAATATAACCCCGAGCCTGTCGCATGAGGTAAGGAGGACACCGCGGTTAAAAGCGCGCTCTGTTTCTGACTTCGCCGCTTGTTGAGTTATTGTCTGAACGAAGAAACAAGAGTTGCATTAGTTGCTGAGCGCTAACAGTTAGCTAGCGACGCTATAGACGAGCTAGCAGAACACCAAACAAACCACCGACAGTCAAAGAGCCTGATGTCAAAGGCGTCATGCAGACCCGTCTGAGGTCTTCATGTTCACTGTTGAAGACGTTTTGGGAGGCCGAAGACAGCCAGCTAACCCCGAGAGTGAGCTATCACCTAGTCGAGCCTTCAGCAAACTCACTGAGTCAGCTGGCTAACGTTGACTTACTCAAACAGTATCAAGAGACATAAGAAAAGCATGCACCTTTCATCTGGTTACAAATCTGGTTTAATAACAACAGTGGTGGCATTGCTGTTATGTAACGTTACCATGCAACAAATAAATGGGTTTGTTGGAAATAATTGGGTAATAGCAGCATAATACTAAACAGACATGAGCTTTGTTTTCTTGAGGTTAGTTATGTGGCTAGGGACATAAGATTCAGCATTTATGAAGTTTGTTCCACGATTTTCCTTGATATGGTTTGTATTGAAGTTTTTTTTACAATATAAAGAATCACATATAGTATTTACGACAAAGAAAAGACTTGATATGAATACAAATCACTTTGTACAAAGTACTTTAGAGATAAGTGACCGATTGCATACTGACATCGTTTTTTTAAAAAATTATTATTAAATGTGGTGGGTAGTTGGGGTGTTGTTGTTTTTAAAACAAATAGTTACATCATATACGAGTCCTGTCCAAAATAGATACTGAATATTCGTAGTATGGGAACATCATTGTTCTTTGAAGTAAAATAATAGCAATGTGATCCTGAAAGGTGGTATTATGTATATCCATGATAATTCAGCTATGCGAAGATCACTGTTTGTGAAGCCAGACCGAGGCCACTACATAAAGGGCTGACTTTGTGACGTAAAATCAATAATGGTTATTATTTCTGAATATTAATAAAGTTGACATAAGTGTGAAAATTGAGTAAACAGAAATCACCACAAAATGTGTATTTAAGCAACTGTATCTCCGGTATCAGCCAACCAAAGACAGTGTTCTGCTGTTTAGATTTACAGATTAAAGCTTTTTGGACGTTGCTAGAAAGCATTCCATCCATTAACTCCTGTCTGCTCTTTGTGTCCTTGGTTTTGGGTTGTGGCAGGTTCCTGGGTGAGCCCCTCCCTGCCATGAGAGCAGACCACCAGGTCACCAGCCCCCCCTTCTTCTGCAGTTGATGGATCTGCAGTCGGTCCAGAGATGACAGACAGCGTCAGGGCCTTCCTCCGCAATGTTGCGACGGTCAGCTGACACAAACGCATCGCACTCACACATGACACCCAAGAGTGTAGTGTATAGACAGAGAAACAGAAACAATCAAAATAATGGCACAATTTAGCACTATATTGAAATAATAGAGACATCTATAGGTTTGTTTATTTGTTGCTCAGCTGTGCAGATTAAAGATTGAAATTCTGATTGATTTTTATTGTCATGTATCCCACTTACAAATCTTAAAGTGGATAGTATTTTTCAGAAATATCACATTTCTGATACTCTTATACGGTAAAAGGGAACTATTTGTTTATGGTCAGTACAATAAACAATAAAAAAGAACACTTGCACTCTATACTTCCCTCTAGTCCTGAAATAGATGTGTAGGTAAAATATTTGTCACTGTGTCCACAGAAATCCTTCACTTAAATCAAACCATCTCAGTCTTTGACAGGTTTTTGTGGCGTATAAATAGCCAACTTAATAAAAAAAAGTTGTCATAAGCAATACATTAGCATTTCTGTATCTTTGTCCAAGACAAACAAGGATGGTTGACTTAGTTTTATATTTATTATCTTGAACTTTATTATTGTGGAGCATTAGTTTTACAGCCTGAAGATAATGTTTGGAATATTATCAGATATCTCTCTTCTTTTGTTTTTTCCATCATTAGTGGTGCTGCAACTATCTGACAATTCAACACTCTATTACACAGTTTTTTTTAAGTTAGAAACAAACACCCAATGTATGTTCACGCTTTCTTTGTCTGGGCTGTCTAGGGGATCAAGGACTCCATATTGGGGATTGGAACAATCTCTAAGCTGGATGCCCGCATTCAGCAGAAAAGGGAAGAGCAGCGAAGGAGAAGGGCCAGCGGGGCCCTGGCACAGAGACGGGCACAGAGTGAGGAACGCAAACCAGACAAGTAGGCCAGCTGAATAGCCGAAAAGCTGAATATCTTGGTTGCAGTGCCCCTGATTGTCTTCCTTAGCCAGAATCAAATGTGTTCACAGATAATTGTTTATGTATTCTTGTGCTAAAAAAAAGAAAATCAAAGAATCCTTACAACTGTCCGTTCATACAAATTCATACAAAGAATGAATTTTTCCTGATGTAGATCTGAGATATATGTATGTCTGTGTGTGCATAACATTTGGTTTTCTTTTCAAGTCAAGAGTTTTTGTGTTACTCCCCCTGACATCAACCTTTTAGGTAGAACCACTTGTGCACCTCTCATGTTGTCGACTATTTCCCACAATCTCCAACAATTAAATGGCGATATTAACCTTAAGATGAGGGATGGCTAGATTTTTCCAATAAGAGCACAAATTTACACAGCTTGAAAGTAAGTGCTGAACTGAAGAATTTCCAAAGCATGTTACATCTCTTAGCACCTTCAAACAAGAGCTGGATGGAAATGTTTCTATGTGTTCAAGTCACTAATGCGACTAATAATGAAGACAACATTATAAATGAGTAAGTACAACATGCTGCCAACGGGAGCAGTCATGGATCTATACAGTTCTGATATCTCTTCATTTGAAAGTACCTGCAACTGTTACCGTGATATCTGAGTAAACGCCACTGCAAATAGAGGCATGTTAGCAGCATCCATGAGTTACATACAGGAATTTGATCTCTTCATTTAACCATCAGTGAGAAATGAACACACGCTCTCACACACACACACACACACACACACACACACACACACACACACACACACACACACACACACACACACACACACACACACACACACACACACACACACACACACACACACACACACAGCAGAGGGCAGCTGCAGAGCCCAGGGGGCAGTTAGGGGTTAGGTGCCCTGCTTAAGGGCACTACTGCCTCGACTGTTTTTTTTCGAGGCAGTCCAACAAATTCAAGCGATGACCCTTCGGTCCAAAGCCCTGTTTCTCAGGGGCACAACTGCTCCCACAGAGATCCTGCAATGCTGCAGTAAAGTCGACCCCTCATTTACACGGAACCAAAAAAAAAAACGGACATAATGCTGCCCTGATGTTTTTTTTTAGATTGCATGCTCACATCTCCTATTAATAGTCAACAGTGTCTGTCATTGTGATTATTTATTGTGTCTTTCAGTGACCCCAAAGTAGCCAGCAGGATTTTTCAGTGCTGTGCCTGGAATGGAGGAGTGTTCTGGGTAAGACTTGTCTCACATTCATACTGATGGCGATTGTTTCCCACAATAATACTGCCTCTGGGTGGATGTTTTTAAGCCAAATGTTGTCCCTTGCTAATTTTCAATTTCTGTTTTGGGACAACTCTTTTCTACCCATGTTGGCTGGCCTTAATAACCTTAATGTCCCTAATCCTTTGAGTCATCTTAAGACTTTTTTGGGATGCTAAAGAGTTCCTTTGCAGCTCCCAAAAAGTCCTAAGTTGTCTCAGAGTCCATTAAATGATCAAAGCCAAGTACCAGATTTTGAAAAACCCTGTCGTATAGAGAAGCATGAGTTGAAAAGTAACTAAAGCATTTCATTTTGTTTTTCCAGCTCAGTCTGTTTCTCTTCTACCGGGTATTTATCCCACTGCTGCAGACTCTCACAGCAAAAATCATCGGTATGTCTGGCTGCTAGTGAATCTGGGTCAGGTTATCTGGCATTTTGTAGCAACCAGTCAGTCAACAAAGCTGTTTGTGCCTCAGGTGACCCCTCCCTCCATGGTAGTGTGTGGTCCTGGTTAGAGTTCATCCTGACCTCCGTCTTCAGCGCTCTCTGGGTTCTCCCCCTGTTCGTCCTCAGCAAGATAGTCAACGCCATCTGGTTCCAGGTCAGGCCCCTCTTTCATGTCAGAGATGTCATTGCAGTCTGATATGCCATATCCACAAAATTAACCTTAAAGGGTTTTTGTAATATGACACCACATGTGACTGCAGTATCAGCTACTGTGATTTATAAAGCCAACTCTAGCTACTACCAATTATAATGACAGCCATTCTTCCTGTGCAGTGTTTCATAATTCTTCTTTATCCAAAAAAACAAAGCAGCAAAAAATGTGATGCAGATATAGAGAAACCTTTACTGAGTTGTGTGTTGAACTAAAGTCAGATGGGATTCAGTCAAATTAAGGTATGAGCCAATCAGAGAGCACCGCAGGGCTTTTGGTAGGGAGAAGCTGTTAGCACACAGGACTCCTTTCTTTTATATGAGAGGATGAAGACATAATCATTTTGAATAGTTTCATTACACAGAAACGAGTCCATTTAAAGTCAAGTTTTATCTTCTGTCATTTCATATTGCCATCACAGAGCCAAAGGTGACTGTGTTTACAATGTTTTGTATGCTTTGTAAGTTTTTCTACAGTTTCACAGATGCTGTTCTCTGTTGCAGGATATAGCTGACCTAGCATTTGAAGTGTCTGGCTGTAAAGCTCAGCCGTTCCCCAGCGTCAGTAAGATCATCGCAGACATGCTCTTTAACCTCCTCCTTCAGGCACTCTTCCTCATTCAGGTGTGTACCCTACCTTTTTCATCAGTACTACAAAATCACAGTGCACTGCATACAGCCAGAAGAATATGATTCTCTTCACAGCTGCCACACAGGATGTTTGAGTTGAATCGTAACAGTAAAAACTGCGATTGTGGACTGTCACCATAAACTCTGATTCACCACATTTTTTGCTCGTAGTGCAAATCATATAACATATTATTGATTGCACTCAACCCAAAGAGTTTGGTCACTCAGAATGGCTGCTATCAACTGTCATGCCAATTATTTCACTCCTAAACTCTCAAGTCAATCCATTGAATCTTTATGATGTTACACTCTGCAGAGTTGTTTTTTTGACTTGTTTTGAGTCTTTTTTTATTTATCAAACTGCTCTCTCAATGAATTCATGGTGAATTAAATTGTGTGTGTATTTTTGTGGTCCTTCAGGGTATGATTGTTAGCCTATTCCCCATCGATGCCATTGGACAGATGGTCAGCCTCCTCCACATGTCTCTGCTCTACTCCTTGTACTGCTTTGAGTATCGTTGGTTCAACCATGGTGAGATCCTGTCTCATTTTCCACACACACACAGAGTCACCTGGATTAAATGGGAAACTCAATAACAAGTTTTGTCTGTTTATGTTTGTTTTAGGCATCGAGATGCACCAACGGCTGTCCAATATTGAGAGGAATTGGCCGTATTACTTTGGCTTTGGTCTACCCATGGCTTTGCTGACAGCCATGCCCTCCTCATACATTATCAGGTTAACATTGCAACATTTTGATTAAGCAAAAAATAACCAACATCATTGATATTGAAGATTCACGTTAGTTGCAAATGTTTTTGTTTTTTTCCATAAAATTTAGATTGTTAGTTTGGAAAATCCATTTTCCAGTTGTTTATTGCACGTTGTTATTATAGCGACTGACTGACTGACTGTACTTTTTCAGCTCTTGTCAACTCTAACATATGCTTATGTGTGTTCACAAAAGTTTTGCTCGGCATTAATTATGGTGGAAAAAATAACATCTTTGTAGATGAAAAGCATTTTTTGTTTGAACAAAGTTTTGTACCTTCAGTGAGGAAGTCCTATTTATCCAATTGTGACTGTTTGTTCATACTTTGGGAACAGCATGTGTAAGAAAGTCAGCCAAGCCTACAAGCAAAGAGCAGCACATCTCAAGGAACAGTCTCCAGGGTCGCATCCTGTTTTAAGCCTTAACTGAACATAGTTATGAAATGTATTAAAATGTGTAGCGATGAAAAAATTAGTTAATACATTAATCAACACAGAATAATCTGCTATTTAAATGCGTTGCATTGGGCTCTGGAAGTTTATCATTTGTATTTGAGACTATTGACAAAATCATCAAACATGAAAACGGTCACAAAACATGCAGGGATTTTAACAGAGAGAAAGCAATGTGGCAGACAGACCTCATACAGTCGGGGTTGGTTTTAACTGTGTCCAATTTGATCTTTCTTCTCTACCTAGTGGCTGCTTGTTCTCTATTCTCTTTCCTCTGTTCATCATAAGTGCTAACGAGGCAAAGACACCAACGAAGCTCTAGTAAGTGTCAAAGACAACATGTTAAACAAACTTGTTTGTTTCACTGTGCGACTCACTGATGACATTTCTGCTTTTCCAGCCACTTCCAGCTGCGTCTCTTCTCTCTGGTTGTGCTGATCAGCAACAAGCTTTTTCACAAGACCGTCCACCTGCAGTCTTCCTTGACGTCATCTGCCTCGTCCGAGAGGCTGTCCTCGCCCCACACCTCCCCAACACGCCACAGACTGATGCCCACACAGTGATGGATCCCCTCGAAAGAAGATAAGACAAGAACCGCAGAGTGGTGTCACTCAGTGGGCGAAAGAGATTGCCCTTAATGAAAAGATGTGCAGTTTAGGACAAAAGGTTGACAATGTTTTTATCTAACCCCCTGGCCCTTCGGTTATTCATTTGCAGCAACCGCCAGACACATTTTTAGTGTGACACAAAAATCAACTGCCCTGTGCCTCACACTCAAAACACATTATATACTCAGCTCTAAACTTCTTTTGTGATTTTTCTTTCATTGTTTTTTTTTTTTTTTTTTTTTGTATAATGTGCCATTTGAGTGACTCCTTTTAATAAATTACAGCACAAGAGATCGTGTAGTTTTAATATGTGTAAGCAAACGTGTGACTAAAGAAGGATTTTTTTTTTTTTAACTTTGAAGGGGCTCATTTGTGTTCAGAAGCAAAGCACAGTCGTGTTTCACCTACAGTAAGTGTTTTCTTGATGTTGCAAGTCACATTCCTTCCTCACAGATTGAATGCTTTCATGCACATGGATATGTTTCTCTGTCCTATTCTGGTGTCCTGGCAATTCGGTTGACTACCTTGTACAGTTATAAATGGAGGCTTTATTGTTTTGTCTATCCACACGGCTTAGTTTTCAGTAGAATTTACACATCACTTCAGGAGCTGCTACAAAAAGGATTGGTGACCTTTTGTCATGAAAACCAAATAACTAAGTCACTCGTGTGTGTTGACAAAAAAGTGTTGCTTGGTGTCTCATCCCAGATTAAAATCTCCCTCCAGTGTCTGATGTTGCAGTTCATAAGGTGACGCCAGCAAAGGAAAAGCTGCCTAAACCCCTTCAATTTGTGTGAAATGAGTAGGTGACAGGGGAGATGACACTGCCAAACTGCTGCTCTATGTTTTGTTTATTTCACTTTGACCACTACAATGCTAAAGCTCTGTAACAAAGGAAGGAGTCATATAGATAATGCCTTTCACATCTTAACGGGTGATCAGCCTCGACTTGCTTGCTCTAGTCCAACTCTTCCCCTGAGAGCTGATTCAAATATAACTGATCCCCAAAGATCATTGGCTGTTTGTTTTTTGTAATGTATATGATGTTGACACCTCCTGAATGTTCACTCAGAAGCCCACCAACATGCAGCGACCGACAACCTTTCTCTCACTCGTTTGAGCTCGTGGCCGTGGAGAGGAGCCACGATTTTGAAATGGTGTGCTTTTATTGTAAGAAGAGCGTAGTGTTTGTGCTGACTGATATTTGTGAGTGAGATTTTGTAAAAGTAACACGTCTAATTTCAATAAAATTGGTCAGTATTCAATATTTGATGTTTGTTGTTCAGGGTTTTTACGTAGGACGTTTTAAACTGCAGTGGAATGAGTAGGATGCATGGGGAGGGGACCATCAGTTTGAGACCTTGCAAAGAAAATGGTCCCACTGAAAAGCTGTTAAAACACAAAAAACAGGGCTATTAAAAAGCAGTAAATGTATGTCGCAATGAGAATTATTTTATTTCTAATTTTGGTTTTATTTTGGTGAAAGCAATCTTCTCAATCCAAAGAGAATCAGACACCACACCACTTATTTTTGTTATATATATATATATATATATATCTCCCCTTATAATTTACTTTTAGGGACTTATGTAGCATCTTACATTTTCATACAGGACACAAATTGACAAATAAATATATACTTAATGTAACTATTGTGGTAACTAAAGGAATGAGATTAAATCATTTTGAACCAGCAGAGGGCGAAACCTTTTTTCTTTTTCCTTAATAAGGACACGTCACTTATACCAAAACGGCAAGGTAGGAAACGAAATGTAAATGGCAGCCATAAGAACCAATCAAATTCATGTTAGATAGCCGTAAATTGACGTTCACCCAATAAACGCGCAGCGTTGCGCGGTTAGGGCGGGACTACTTTACGGTGAAGGTTTTGCGTGAAAAGTGTATGAGTACCAGGAGCGAAGCGGGTGAGTTTCACTAAACATACATTTAAACCGTAAGCTCATTAAGGCACACCAGTTGTTAGGCTGTATCTTGCTGTCAGATGAAAAGGAGTCACTTATTTTCAAAATAAATCCGAGAGGATGCGCGTGCGAAGGGTTTTCATTAAACAGCGGCTAGCAGTTTGCTAGCGTTGCTAGCTATTACTCACTTTTAAGTGGATGGAAGCAGCATCGGTACTAACCGGCCTGAGTCTTCACTAGTCTTCACTAGTCTTCACTAGTCTTCACTAGTCTTCACTAGCTCCGAAATGGTGTCTAATCTACAAACGTGCATGCATGTATACATGTGCACACCATAGCTAGTTAACGGATATTAGCTGCTGTTCATTTCATTGCTCTGTGATGCTGACGAGGTGGGGTAACTCTAATTCTGCTGTTGAATTGAAAGTTAGCATTTATTAATGCTTCTTTCTTTTTTAAGATTAGTGGCTTGAGTTTTGGCTTTGCATAACACTTGAAGGCAAAAGCTCAAGTAGACGGGATCATATTTCTGCACAGGGTTTTCCAAAGTAGCTGCTTCCTGGTTCCTGACGCCACAGCTGTGCGTGGCCTTGTCTGGTTGGGCTGGACGCGGAGGTTGACTCCCACAAGTTCATGCACTGATTTAGCTCGTTTAAAACCACGATTTGAACAATTTTCCTTTTGTAGGAGTTTTTTTTTGTGTCAATAAATAAACTTGTTAGTCAGTGTCGGGCTGAGACATGCCTTTGCACTGCTTTTTCTCCACAGTTGTGTTATTGTGTCTGTCTTTGTCCCACCAGGTAGTACGGTGAGCTGTCCCTAACCTCGCCAAAATGACCAAGCTGGGCTTCCTGCGTTTGTCCTATGAGAAACAGGACACGCTGCTGAAGCTTCTCATCCTGTCCATGGCTGCTGTCCTCTGTAAGTCGTGTGTACAACAGCATTGCCCCCCCCCTAATGCTATAAAACAAACGCAACCCATTGATCCATGTGCTTTTCCTTCTTCTCCCTTAGCATTCTCCACCAGACTCTTTTCTGTGTTGAGGTTTGAAAGTGTCATCCATGAGTTTGATCCGTAAGTACCGCTCGTGTCGTGGTTATTTTGATCGGTTTCCTCATTTTAAAATCATATCTCACCTTCGGTTTCATCTCACCTTCAGGTACTTCAACTACCGTACCACCCGCTTCCTGGCAGAAGAAGGATTTTATAAGTTTCACAACTGGTTTGATGACAGAGCATGGTATCCTCTGGGGAGGATCATTGGTGGCACCATTTATCCAGGTAAGACTCAACCTAGAATAGAGTTTCTGTAATTGTTGTACTATTTTCAAGTATTTTTTTTTTACTCTGATCACAGAAGTGGAGCAGTTCAAGTGATGAAAAAAAAAAAAAAGTGACGTCAGTCAAAGTCTGTGTCCCTCTCGTCTCCTTCTCCAGGCCTAATGATCACGTCTGCCGTCCTCTACCACGTCCTACATTTTTTCCACATCACCATTGACATCCGTAACGTTTGTGTTTTCCTGGCTCCCTTGTTCTCTTCCTTTACCGCCATTGTCACCTACCACTTCACCAAGGAGCTGAAGGTAAATCCCATCACCATAGAGGAAGGTTTTTGTTTCTGCTGAATGCAATTTTCTTTGTGCGAAGTCATGTCAATTCTTTTTGAGGCTGTCAAAAACTGAATGCACTCAGTTATTAGTTTGTGGCGCTGTTAGAATATAATTTATTATGCACATACATGTTTTTGTTGCTTAATCTACCCTCATTGATATAAATGGATTTGACAATGTAATGGAAACAGCAGTCAGTATAATGCAGTACCATACCAAAAACTGCAGCCTGCCACTGAAAAGTGTTTTGTCTCTTTAGGATGCCGGTGCCGGGCTCCTGGCGGCTGCCATGATTGCAGTGGTGCCTGGATATATCTCCCGTTCGGTTGCTGGCTCTTATGACAATGAAGGTAAAAGAAGCTTCAGTACCAAGTCATTTAATCCTTTGTTGGAATGTAGAGACCAAGTTATACTGATTTTTTTGGGGCTGATACCAAAAATCAGAACAGAAATATGGTTCTGAAATACTTGTGACAAAGATGTATGTAAAGGAGGCAGGATATTGATTAAGTTTAATGATTGATGTTATTGTCAAAATGACATCAGTTCATTGAAACAATGAACTTCACTATTTTTCAGCATTATATTTTATAAAAAAGTTCTTATATGGACCAATTTATTTGCTGTTACTGATGATGTCTATGATGAGCTAAAATCAGCCAACCAGTACATCAGTCTCTAGTGATTGACAGAAAATTAATTTACAATTGTTTTGATATTTGGCTGATTTGTTTTTAAACAATGCTGTTAAGTTTTGGACTGTTGGTCGGGCACAAAACAAGACATTTGAAGGTTTTTTGGGGGGTTTGGTCCATATGATAAATGAAATATCATCAAATTGTTTATGATATCCCTGTTGTCTCCTCTATTCAGGTATTGCCATATTCTGCATGCTGTTGACCTATTACATGTGGATCAAGGCTGTCAAAACCGGGTCGGTGTACTGGTCATCCATGTGTGCACTTGCCTACTTCTACATGGTGAGGAGATCTAAAAATATGCATGTTCTACTGAATTAATTCAGAGTGTACAGAAATCATGATGAGGTCTTTGTGTGTGTCTTTAGGTTTCCTCCTGGGGTGGCTACGTGTTCCTGATCAATCTTATCCCCCTCCATGTCCTTGTGCTGATGCTCACCGGCCGATTCTCTCACCGCATATATGTGGCTTACTGCACAGTCTACTGCTTGGGCACCATCCTCTCCATGCAGATCTCTTTTGTTGGTTTCCAGGTAAGGTGAAAAAAAAGTACTGTCACATCACCAGAGGCCCTCTGCTTTCAGAACACTTACACAAACATTCCAAAAAAAAAAGGTGACAATCACATGATGGGTTGAAGATGTTTCACCTCATTGTCTCTCTCCTCTCGTACACCAGCCGGTGCAGTCATCAGAGCACATGGCAGCCTTCGGGATGTTTGGCCTTTGTCAGATCCATGCCTTTGTGGACTACCTGCGCAGCAAACTCAATGCCCAGCAGTTTGAGGTGCTCTTCAAGAGCGTCATCTCTCTCGTGGGCTTCATCCTGCTGTCTGTGGGTGCTGTTCTCATGCTGACGGGTAAGAGAGTTGACAAAGTGCACCAGTGGAAACACTGTCAAAGAGCAAAGTAATGGATGGAAATCCTTTTAAAATGTTGGCTTCACTCCTATCCTACCTTCTTCTTTCCTTTGGTGACAAACTGATTTGAAGTTCTTTTGCTTTAAACTATGATATGTTTTCCTCTGAGCCACTCTTGGATATTGTTGAGTTCCTTTGTATAATGTTGCAAAGTTCTGTTATAAGGACTTTACCATGTTAAGTGCCCTGAAATAACGTGTTTTATGATTTGGCGCTATATAACTAAAATTGAATTTAATCATGTCTTTTTACCTCAGGAAAAATCTCTCCATGGACTGGTCGTTTTTACTCCCTGCTGGACCCGTCCTACGCCAAGAACAACATCCCCATCATCGCCTCGGTCTCTGAGCACCAGCCCACAACCTGGTCTTCGTACTACTTTGACCTCCAGCTGCTGGTCTTCATGTTTCCAGGCAAGTCAGCTGAAGCACACAGTGGCCAGATTTAATATTATACCATCACAGCATATTTTAATTCTAGTTTACTTTTCCTTTCTTACAGTTGGTCTTTACTACTGTTTTAACAACCTGTCGGACGCCAGGATCTTCATCATCATGTACGGAGTAACTAGCATGTACTTCTCAGCTGTCATGGTACGTCTGTACAGATTTTTATAATTTACATATCCAAATATGTATCCGCTGGTACGACTCAAAGGACTCGGCAGAGGTTTTTCCCATTTAAACAGAGTTGCCAGAGTGAGAATAAGTAAATTATGCACACTTAATTGAATTGAATTAAAGTCCCCAATGCAATTCATTAAATAACAAAACTGATTTAAGAACAGTGTGCTCAAACATCTCTGACGTTGTGGTGTTGATAAATAAACTGCAAATGGGAGCGTTGAGTGTGAATAATTTACTGTGCAAAAATGATTTAAATGGTCAAAGCTGGCTTCTGCGTCATGACACGTGCCAACTGCTTGATTCACATCCAATTCAAGTGACAAGAGTCAGCTTCATTTCTTATACAATTAACTGAATCTAAAGGTTGCCTGTAAAAATCTTGTTTTAATTATATATCTAGGAGGAACTTGCATAAATACCGCATTGGTGTTTATCATTGTAGAACATCCACCAAACCTGTCTGTGGGATTTTGGCTAGGCCTTTTAATGTGTGCTCTTCCCTAATGAAGCCACAAAAAATAGGCCTCTGCCGGCTGCGCTGCACTTAGACCCGGTTCAAGCTGGACGAGGTACAACTTCAGCTCAAAACTGAATCCCAAAATTGCACTTCACGTCCACATCTTTTCCGACACACCCCTTGTGCCGTTCCACCCGTCTGTGCGCGCCTGGATCCACGCTGCGACTGGTGCAGAAAAAGGCCCTGGCAATCTAGCGAAGGGAATTTGCACCTTCGTTATTTGTCTCACGGGTTAAAAGAAGTTTGTTTGTTTCCTCCTCAGGTGCGTCTAATGTTGGTGCTGGCTCCAGTCATGTGCATCCTGTCCGGCATCGGTGTGTCCCAGGTTCTGACCACTTACATGAAGAATTTGGATGTCAGTCGGCCCGACAAGAAGACCAAGAAGCAGCAGGACTCCACCTACCCGATTAAAAATGAGGTAGGACGTCTGAGAGACTGGTTGAGTGTGCTATCGCAGGTCTTCTGACATTCTGGGACACGAAAATTAATGCATTCAAACTGGTTACACCGTAATAGACAAAAGAAGAAAAAAAAAGTATAATATTTCTTATGAATCAAATCTGTTAGAACAGATGTGTGTACAATAGTGTAGGTTTTTTTTTTTTTTTTTTTTTAATCTCTTTTCCTCTCCCACTAATCATCTCACAACCTGTGAGGTTTATCTGGTGACCTTTTGAGGGCCCCAAACCTTAACATTCAATGACCAACTGTAAATAGACAAATGAAAAGGAGCTTCCAGGTCCAACAGTAAAATGTTGCTCACACAGTGAACAACAGTATTAATCATGTCATATAATGTCACTCAGAGGGTTGTTTTTCTGGAGAATGAATAATGTTACTTTGAATACTCAAAATACATGTAGCTGACAATACTTCAGTACTTTTCCTGATGTAGGATTTTTGTACATAAAGTAAAAATCTGATGCCATCCTGTGTTGCGTTTACTGACCAGGTTGCCAGTGGGATGATTCTGGTCATGGCTTTCTTCCTTATCACATACACCTTCCACTCCACCTGGGTGACGAGCGAAGCCTACTCTTCTCCTTCAATTGTCCTGTCGGCCCGCGGTGGTGACGGTAGCCGCATTATCTTCGACGACTTCAGGGAGGCCTACTACTGGCTGCGCCACAACACGCCCGAGGTCAGTCACTCCCACAGAAATCCAGAAAAAGTCCCACATTGAAATAAAGTAAAGCCTTTGGACTAAAAGGTTCCCTTTCAGAACATTTTGGTTTCACTTTGTGTCTCCAGGACGCCAAAGTCATGTCTTGGTGGGATTACGGCTATCAGATAACTGCCATGGCTAATCGAACCATTCTAGTGGACAACAACACGTGGAACAACACGCACATCTCCAGAGTCGGACAGGTGAGCTGGGCCACCTTTTGGCTAGTCATGTTTACAAAGTGCTGCTGTTTTGACCCAGCTGTTGTTTGCTCTGTAGGCCATGGCATCCACAGAAGAGAGGGCTTATGAGATCATGAGGGAGCTGGATGTCAGTTACGTCCTGGTCATCTTTGGAGGATTGACAGGCTATTCCTCAGATGGTACGTCCTCAAGCATTAACACATACTTTATATGCCGTATCAGCATAGTACTTGGAACACTGGCAGGCAGTTTTGCTGTGTTAAGCTGTCAAATGTTTGGAGTTTGATTTCTGTGAATTGGCAGGACTAGAAAATATTTGGCTCACCCATTCAAGTACATCGCTGTTCGAGTATTTTTGAAGCCATTGGTGCCGGGCAGCCGTCTAATCGATGCGTCTCTCTGTATGACAGACATCAATAAGTTTCTGTGGATGGTCCGTATCGGGGGAAGCACGGACACGGGCAAACACATCAAGGAGCACGACTACTACACTCCCACCGGAGAGTTCCGAGTGGACCGGGAGGGTTCGCCTGTCCTGCTCAACTGCCTCATGTACAAGATGTGCTACTACCGCTTCGGACAGGTCTACACAGAAGCCAGTGAGTAGCGTTACGTGCATGAGCCACTTTTTACCTTGCTGTCAGACGTATGTTAAGGATGTAAGTACTTCTGAAAGAGCAGTGGTGTTTACACTGACCAATGGCAGTCGCATTATTTTTAACCAGTTTGACAGAAGGAAAAAAACAGGAAGTATGACAGTAAATGTCGAGCAGGAGAAATGTCTGCTAAAATCAACTTAATCGTTCTTCTCATTTAAAGTGTAGGCTTTAGGGGGATCTATTGGCAGAAATGGAATAGAATATTCATTATTATGTTTACATTGGTATAAAATCACCTGAAACTAAGTATCATTGTGTTTTCAGTAACTTAAAATGAGCCTTTCATATCTACAAAGGAGGAAGTGCACTTCCATGTTTGCACAGTAGCCCAGAAGAGACAAACTAAACATGGAGAGAGTGTCTTTCATACTCACCACAAATTCTCTTATACTCTTGTGAGATGAGGATGAGGAGGTTGGGTGTTCAGTTGGTTGTAATCTACCATAATGCCACTTAATGCCTTTTAAATATACAAGTAGAGCCCTTTGTACTCTAATTCTGATGCTCCTCTCTGCAGAACGCCCACCTGGTTATGACAGAGTGAGGAACGCGGAGATCGGAAACAAAGACTTTGAACTGGATGTATTGGAGGAGGCCTACACAACAGAGCACTGGCTGGTTAGGATATACAAGGTAAACCAGCTGACCTTCTCTTTTTTGATATATCAGTCTGTAAGGATGGTTGAACCCCAGATTGGTTTGCTGATAAAGGTGAGATCTTTTGATATGTAGGAAATCACAAAGTAGATGTAATGCTAGGAGGGTAAATCAAGATTTCTTTACAACTTTAACCTGAAATTCCAACAGCAAGATTTGTCAGTCGATTAGTTGAATAAAAGAAAACGTATCTGCAACTAATTTGAATTGTTTAGGTCTTTTTTTTTTTTAACAAGGCCTAAACTTTGTCTCTTGTGTTAAAAGTGAAATTAATTACAGTAACTTTATTTTTCGTTAAAACAAGATGTATAATGTCATATGAGGAGATTTTTTTTTTATTTCATATGCCATCAGTTGACTAATTGATCAAAAAAATGTTGCACTCTACAACATAATATGAAATCTGAGCACCTGCAACTTTAACAGAACTTTCTAACCAAGTCTTGCATTTACTGTTTTAGGTTAAAGATCTGGACAACCGAGGTCTTTCACGGACATAAAATCTTCAGACGGCAGTGAAACCGCACCGCACACCTTCCCTGTGGTCTGCAGATGAGTGGGAGTGGGGGGGGGGGGGGAGTACTTTTTATACTTTGTTTGGGGACAAAAATTACATCAAAGTGGGGGGGGGGGTGTTTGTGGATGATTTTTAATTTTTTTGTTTTTTTTATTATTTTGTTATAATAAAATGCCTCATCTGGGATCAGAGGGAGCTGGTGTCAAAACGTCCTGTCTGATGTCAAAACGTCCTGTCTGATGTCAGTATCAGGCAAAAGAAAGCAGAGATCATTTGAGCGTTTGGGGATTTTTACAATGTGATCAATTAAAGTGGGATTCAATGTGATAAAATTGTTGTCATTTTTTTGGGGGGGGGGGGTTATCTCTCAAAATGCACAGTATGGTTCAAACCCACAGCTGGTGACCTCTCCAGGTGGACTAAATTCCAGAGGCTATTTATTTCATTACTGACAAAGATAAAAAATGTGCATGTGTTCATCGTGTGGATGAAAGCTAACTGTACTCAACATGAATCTGTTTATGGGATGTTCCCGGATCTCAGCTCTCAGTACAGCTGTAGTGTTATACATACACTTACGATGAATTCAATATTAAATCAACTTCAGAGGTCTAGTGTCAAATTACAACATTTTAAGATGAGGCAATGTTTTTTTTTGACATTTTATTATTGTGCATGTATCAACATCCAAGCTTTATATTAAGGAAGTGTTAGTGTTAAAAGAGAATTACACATTCAAAGCAAGAAAGAATAAACGTGAATATTGTATCACCCCTTACAATAAAACCATCTGCATGACAATTTTGCATAGATGCATTTAGAGGAGTAGAACTAGCTTAAAGGTATCATTATAAAGTGGCCATTAGTTTAATGTTGTACATTTCTGAAGTTTTTTTTTTTTTTATCTCTCTCTCTCTAAAGAGCACAGATATACACAGCCCTCCTCATAATCTGGGCTGGTCTGGCAGATCTTGCAGAAGTGCAGTGTTTTTTCTGTAGATGTATGCGTTGGCATCATCATCCAGCTTCACCAGCTCAGCCAGTGATGACACGCAGGGATCGTGATCGACAAGCATCTTGGGCAGGTGGGAAGATGCACGCTGGATGCGGCAGGAACGGCGAACTGGTGTCAGAAACTTTAGATCTTTGATGTTGCTCTTTCTTCTGGATGTACTTGTGCAGGCCTCATCTTCGATTGTTCTCCTGACGCTACAAGAGATATTTCGAGAGGAAGAAAAAAAAACAGTCTTTGAAATGCTACAAGAAAAATAATTATTTGTGGTTCTTCATGACTTAAGACTGAAACAGCAGACAGACAAAGCAAAGGAATTACAGTACAGCAAATACAAGTTGATGGCCTTACCTTTGCAGGTATGGAGTTGTCTTCACGCTGTATTTTATCACTGAAGCATCCTCCATCATGCCTTCATCATCATCACCACTTTCAACTTCTTCTATCTCCACTTTCTGGTCTTTATTGTCCTCTACTTCATCCTTCACTTGCTCATAAACATCTTCTGGTATCTCATTCTTCCCCTCTTCATTTTTACATTCATCCACCGGTTCACTGCCCTTCATTTCGACATCCTGAAACTCATCTGTCACCTGTGTGAGTTCTTATGGAGACAAAAAAGACAAGTGATTACACTCTTTCAAGATCTGACCTAATACCACAGAATTCACCAAATGCACCATTCTAAACAAATCCTAGAAGACGAGGGCAGTAACTTACCATGACTGCATCTAGACGGTGTCGCCATGGCCTCCAAGGCATCACACAGATTCACAACAATCTGAAAATGAAAACAAAATAGAATCAGGTCTATCACTGGAAGGAAATATTTTTATTCCAGCTAATACAATAACAGAAACCCTGCTTACATCATCCACCCTGTCCTGTGGGTCAAAAAGCAGATCTCCATCAGAGTTGTCGAGCAGGTGCAGGGTGGTGTTCATGATCACGGGACTTTGGCTGTTTGCTGCTAGGTCGGCTCTCTGGTCATCTGCACAGTCACCAGCAGCAGCGACTGGCTTCTGTGCTTCCACAGGTTTTGTTAGCGGCGAAGGAGGCCGAGGATCAACATCAGACCGAGACTGAGGTTTGAGATCAGCCCCAGGTTTTGCAGAAACTTTAGATTTTGAAGGTACTGCTGTTGTCATGGCTGGTCTTTTGAACATCTTACCCTTGGAAGCCATCCACTCAGACAGTTTCGCTCTGCAGAAGGAACACAAACATTTTTGAATACTGTCTGATGTACGGTAACCCCAAGGCAAAAATGACACTTATAAAAGAAAAAATTTACCTTCTCTCCTCTGCAGTCTCCACTGTAAATCTGTACTGGCTGAGGGTGCTTGGGACACAAGGCTTCTTGACCTTTATGTCTGTCCCTGGAACCTTTGGCTTAGAGCTATGAGTCCCACTTAACTTGGTGGGAGCCACAGTCGTGTTTCTGGAGCTGGTGCTGTTTAAAGTTGCTGGAACAGTTCTGGTAGGAGGACGAGTAGAGCAGAATCCAGTGGGAGGACGGCGGCTGGCTGCTGGTTTAAGCGCACGAGCAGGTCTATTGAACCCTGACTCGGATCTCGTCGGTGCACTTTGTAGGTTGCCACGCCCTGGGACGGCAGAGGCAGATTTGGACCGGCTTTTTGTCACATCTCCATTTCTTTGATTCTCTGTTTTGGGTGCTAATGGCTTGGGATCCGCTGGGCATACAGCGGCACTTGACTTCCAAATAGATCCAATTTTTGACTGGATGATCTTGCCTTTGTACATACCTGGAGCGGATTTTGATGACGGCACTGCAGTTGGAGGATTTGGAGTTTCTGCAACTATTTTTTTGTGCATCACAGGCTTTTCGGCGAGAACGGCCTTCCTAGATGTTTGACGTTGTTTGACATTAGTAGCGGCAGTACCTTTCCCATCTCTCTGCACGGGCCCTTTTTTTGCCTGAGTTTCCAGTTTTTCATTGCTTTTTAGTTGTAATGGAACAACAGACGTTTTGTCCGTTTTGGGAAAAGGCTTGCTTTCACGTGCAGGCTGGGTGTTTTCCTTGTTTCTCTAGTACAATAAAAACAAACAAAAAAATCAGATGGACTGAATTTGGGCTGATAAAACTGCATGTTATTTAGCGTTCAAGACAAGTATTTCATGTTTTCAATGTTTCATGTTCACAAACCTTAACTTACTTACTTTCTTATTGGTGTGGTTTCGTCTTGAAACAACAACGTTATCCATTGTGGAGCCGCAAAAAACAAGGAACTTGATGGAAACCTCTGGAAGGTCAAAAATGGAATAAGTAAACATGATTGTAGTGAATCATTTAGGTTATTACATCGTCTAACCTGCTAGGATTGTACTTGGTATAATATGCAAGAAAGATGGTGGCACAAAGCAGAATTCCTGCAAACTGTAAAAGCCATTACATAAAATGCACCTCTAGGATTTAAGTTTGAACAAACTTGACCCCGGTACATTTAGAGAATATGATCTATTACACAGTTACCTTTCTTTTTCTAGTTTCGGGTTCACTGCATACATTAGGTAGTCCGTCGACCTTAAAACGTGACATTAACTAGCATGAACGGCAAAAGCGAATAAATGGTCATGTAATCGAGACGTGTGGAACATTCGGTAAAATTCTGCTCCAGTGACCTAATTAGGCCTGTCACTATGCTAACGTGCCAACGTTAACAATCAACTTCAACTTACCCTTAAGTGGTCTTTCGTTGTGATAAAAGTGTGGAAAGCTCCGCCAACGTAACACACCGTAAGAGCAAAACAAGTCGCTTAACTTGCTTCTTGAGGCAACGCGATTTGTTTTTGACTTGGCGCCGCTGCACTGCTATTGGTCACGCTAGTATCGCGAGAATAAAAGTAACCAATCAAATGTATCCAAACCAAACTAAGAACGAGAATTGAAGAAGACTGCCTTCATTCTTCCATCGCCAGTTGTTTGAATCCAAACAGGCTCCTCTTCAAGCCGCCGTGACGCGGTACACGCCCTGACAGCCACTTGTTCTCACAAGAGTACACATAAGCGTGCGAATGATTTAGATGATATTATCATTTTAATATTTAAGATATTGGCGGTAGTTTCTACACAAGTGGATAAAATCTTCTTGAAATTAATATAATATTAAATTAATATGACAGCAGTTGGCACGTGTATCTATTATCAACTTCAACTAGAGCTCTAATCCATCCATATCGATGTGAGATATGAATTCCACACCAGTGATTTGTTTTGTAAATAGACTTGGGATATGTCGCGGTATGTTTTTAACGCTTGGACTTTGAAGAGACCGCTGAGGATTATGGGACATAAAGGAAAGGCGCGCTCGTTTGATGACCTACAAAACAGTTTGAACACGGAGCGGATCCGCCTTCAAAATAAAAGTACAATCAGAAACCAAGAGCACGTGAAGAGTATTTTCGGAACAAATAGAGTTAAGGTGATTAATGATGAATAACATCTTGCATTTCAAATCCTTTACGAAGTACAACATTACTCTTTACAAAATGTACTAAAGTATCAAAATAACAGTACCTGTGCAATAAAATAGTCAACAGTCGGTATAGCTGATTGAGGAGAAACTAGTTTTTACTATCATTTAAATTTCAGGTCGCCTTTTAGTGGAACAGTCAATGCATAAACATTTTTCACAAAAGGACCAAGAGCTTTTTTTGGTGACTTGCCACATGTCAAAATGGTTGGAAAACACTGATTTAATCGTTTTCAGTGTTATCACATGTTTCTCTCATGTTAAATCTTAAAATATGATACTGTCAGTTAGTTGAAGCATAAGTAATGATATGTGAAATGAGGCATTAACAACTCCAAGAGATATAAGATCACTGCATCTGAAATAAGCATGTAGAGATGCACAGAAAGACATGCAGAACCACTTCAAAGAGATGTCAAATATTTACAAAGAGAAATGACGAGACTATAAAGATATATGAAATGATTACAAGGACGAGCATAAAAAACACAAAGAGGAGCGAAATGGCTTCAAAGAGTCATATTACTGCTTTTTCATGACGCATTAAATTACAACCGATTTTATTTTGAAAGCAAAAGTCGGAAGAGGTTTTGTTGTTCCAAGAGGCTTGCTAGCGACTGTTAGCAGCTACTCATAAGTATCTCACGGAAAAACCAAGCCGGTCTGTGATAAAAACATTTTTTAAAAACAACAACTTAAAAATGCAAAATCATTGCGCTGTGCCGAACTGCCTTAGTGGCAAATCGGACCCGGAGCCACTCTTTCGGTTTCCGCATGATCCAGAAAGGTAACTAATGCAAGTAGCGATGCTAAAGCAAACGGAAACTAGCTAGCAAACACCCGTTTCTGTTGTATTTGCGATGACAACACAAAGCGTTGTTCTTAGTTAGGTCATTATGATTAAATGGTCCCAATTTAGCTTTTGCAATAATTTAAACCTTTGTTTCGTCTTAAAGTATATCTTTTGTCAGATATGTCTACATGTGGTTTTCATTTAAATGTTCGACCGGTTCACGTCCTGTTGTATTTCCCTCAGTGTTTCTGGCACATCGTAGAATTGTTTGGAAATATGTTTTGGTAATTGCGATGTCTCTAAAAACAGCATTACATTTAACTTGGCATAAAGGATGCTTCCGTCCGTGCGCATCTGCTGCGTAGCTTCCGACAAGACAAGACAACACAACCAGTGTTGGGAAGTAACGAAGTACAGCAACTCAAGTTCTGTATTTAGGTGTAATTTAGAGGTGCTCGTACTTTACTTTAGTATTTTCATTTGATGCCACTTTATATTTTCATTCAATTACATTTCAGAGGGAGATGTTGTACATTCTACTCCACTACATTGATCTGACAGCATTTGTTACTTTCCAGATCAGTATTTTATACCTACAATATATAAACAGCTACTATATATGCATTGATATACATAGATTACAATCTACATCAGAATAGTGTTAAACTTGTACCTACCATGACAACATTATGCTGCCCACATCTACATGCAAGTTAAATAATATTCCAGTCATTTATATATTCTAAATATAAAACTCTAATTTGGGCAATTTTGCTGAATGATTACTTATAATTTTGATACTTTAAGTACATGGTGCTAATATGGTATTTTACTTAAGATTTTCTACTACTTCTACTTGTAATTGAGTATATATATTTTTTTTTTTACCTGTTACAACTTTTAGTTAAGTCAAACATCTGAGTACTCTTTCCGTCACTGTCTATAAAAATTATTATTATTTTTTTTATTCCCAGTTTTTGGTAACTGAAAGTCATATCTCTTATATGCAAAGCTTTTTAAAAGCTATTTTAAACACTATGAGCATCCGCATTTCATACATTTTACGCTGCTTAATAATTGATCAGGATGCTTGTCATCAATGTATTTTCAGGCAACATTTCCGTATCTGCAAATGTCCAATACTTGAATGAACTGATTGAATGAATAGAGAGTGAACCATAATTGCACCGCAGAGACAAACGTTGGCAATCTGGTATCTCCTTTCAGGTCCAGGACGTGGGTTGAAAAATGCCAGCGGCAAGACCTTATAGGCAAATCACCAGAACAGCTGTACAGATACTACAGAGTTTGTGGAAAACATTTTGAGACATCTTCGATTGATAATGTAAGTCATGTGCTGAAATAGCGCAAGTTTGGACCACATTGCAGATGTGACGCCAGACTGTGCAGTGTTTTAGATGCAATTTTCAATCTTTATGTAAAATGTGATAAGGGCATAGTCCCCTCCACCTGCCAAACCTACCCATGTAATTTTATTATTAAACAGTATATTTTATAGGGTTCAGTGAATAGGTATGCAATGTAGGTTTAAGTTCATAACACAAGTTATATTTTCTTTTTTTCCTGTCATTATGTGTGCTTTGGTTACAGGACACTCGGAGTACAATGTTGAAGGATGATGCCATACCAACTATTTTCGATGTGCCAAGCCAACCTCAAAACAGACAGGTGAAGCGCGGTAAAGAGATGGTGGGTAAAAGTAATCAGACTTGTTTTGAATATTGGAACCCTTTAAAAATTTTGATTAACAAGTACTCACAGATTTCTGATAAGGCAGACTTGTTTTGGGCTGAAAAGCAAGACTTGGTTCCAGTCCGTTGTGTAACATACATGGATGCATGTATGAGAACACCAGTTGGTACTCGTCAGAACATACCTAAGAATCATCAAGTCTAAAAGATTTCTGTAGTATCAGTATAATTTGGTGATGGTTGGCGGTACATCTAATGCCACGTTGCAAAAATTAACTGTTATTAAGTGAGTTTAATTTAATAATTTAAACAAATATAGGCTAAAAGAACAGGGTAATTCACTGTATCCATGGTATCCTTACTGTTTCTTGTAAAAGTTTACATTGGTTCACACACAAGTGAAGACTGTCAATGTTTAATGCAACATTTTCAAAAATAAGGAAGCATTTATTTATTTATTTAAATAGCCAAATAGGACATACAATTACATCAGGTAGCAGCATAATGCAACATTGTAATAAGCTTATATACATATAATCTATATTGATAACCCCATTAACCTTTTCATATAATAATGAGATCCAGATCTTGTAAGTTTTAGATCTGATGTCATAATTATGAGATAGTAAGGCACAATTATGTAACAAGATCTCTTTTTTTTACATTATTTTGTGAATGCGTTGCACTTCCATGCAATCACCTAGCAAGAAAGTAACCTTAATAAAAATGTTCAGCTCAGTTCAGTTCGATTAAGCATCTTTTCTCCAATTTATAACTGTCAAACCCAAAACAAATGAACAAAGCAAAAATGTGTCCCAATGACTACAAAAAAACTAAAATTAGATATCCAATTGCCTGGCCGCTGACCGTTATAATAATTATTTATCTCACCCCTATTTTAAATGGCGAAAAATATTTGGCATATGAGTTTTGTCATTTCTGTTTCATCACATTTTTTATTTATCAATTTATTTTTGTAGATCAAAGACAAGGAAACAGAGAGCACTGGGAACAAAAGTAAGTAAAATTATTTATACAGATGTTTGCGAGTCTCACAGCCACATTTGGATACAAGATGAATCATTTTTTTGGATATATGTTTCCCTTACAGAAATCAAAAAGTCTCAATCAGAGACGGTTGAGGAACATGTCCAGACAGAATCAGAGGAAGACGAATACAAAGAGTATCTCAAGTCATTATTTGAAGTTCTGCTACTGTTGGGAGGGCAAAGCATTCCTCCCACAATGCCCTCTGATAATAAAGAGGAAGGCCTCAACAACATTCGGGCACTGCTAGAATTTCGCATGACCTGTGGAGATGAAGTCCTGAAGAAGAGGTACGACGTGAATAAGGAGTGCTGCTCCTCAGAACAGCTGAATCAGTTGATTGAGGTGTGTGAGAAATGCATCCGGGACAAGCTGGTGGAGGAAGTTAAGCAAAACGGCTTTTTCTCATTACTAACTGATGATCTGGTGAAGATCTCCGGAGAATGGCACCTCCCCGTATTTCTTCGTTACATGGACCAGTCCAACTGCCAACAGGAGAGGTTTGTTGGATTCCTAAACTTTGAAGGAGATGGAGACACCCTGGCTGAGACACTGCTGTCTGAAATCACTGACAAATGGGGTTTGGATATGAAACAGTGTAGAGGTCAAGCCCACTGCTGTCCTGGACCACATTTTAGTCGGATAAAGGCATTTGCCGCGAAACTCATTGAGAGGTATCCCAGGGCGGTACTCGCACTGAGATCTACTCATGCCTTCAACATGTCACTGGCCAATGGTATGGCTCTGTCAGGGGTTCAGCTTGTCATGTCCACCTTTAAGAAGATCGAATCCTTCTTCGGTCAGTCCTCTGTGTTGCAGTTGGAGTTTGAGCACGCCATTTCCATTTTCTACCCGGACAAAGAAGAGAAAGTCAACGAATTGAAGGAAATCTGTCAAAACAGCTGGATGAGGAGACACGATGCGTTTGAGGTTGCAGTGGAAATCCTAGAGGCACTGTTACTCTGCGTGGACAGTGTGCACGATAACGAAGACATGAGGTGGAACGACCAAGTTACGCACGATGCCTTAGAGATTTCAAAAGCGCTAACTGACTTTGAGTTCGTCATGGCGTTGGTTGTGCTGAAAAATGCTACGACGCTGACCCAGGCCTTCGGGAAAAACATACAAGGCAACACAACAGATGCCCATTTCGCTGCGAGCACTCTCAAAGCTTTGTTGCACTCCTTGACAGAAGTGTCCCACAACATCGACGTGTATCACGAGTTCTGGAACGATGAAGCCGTTAACCTGGCCACGGCCATGGAGATCCCAGTCAAGGTTCCTCGGTCATTCTTGAGAAAGCATGAGGCGGAATCTGGAGCCGTTCGGCCGGAGTGTTACTACAAAGAACAGCTGTCTGTCCCGGTGGTAAACCACATCATCAGAGAAATAAATGAGCTCTTCTGTGAGGACCACCTGAAGATTCTGAGATGCCTGTCACTCGTGCCTGCTGTCATAGAGCAGCACAAATCCACAGAGCCCGAAGAGGACAGCGTGCAGGTGTTCAGTGATGACATCCCGAATGCAGCGACCCTCTCCGCGGAGCTGCACTGCTGGTGGGTTAAATGGAGCAAAAAAGGCAAAGATGAGACGTTTCCCTCCAGCCTCAACGAAACACTGCAGCTGGCCGACGTGAAGTTCTTCCGCAACATGCTCGCGGTCCTGAGGCTGATCGGCATCCTGCCGACCCTGGCTCTGGAGGAGAACTGTGACGTGGCGTACAAGCGCTTCAGGATGTACGTAGAGAACACACCTGACAAATTCAAATCAAAAAGCCTTGCTCTGTTGAACATGAACAATAACGGTGGGTTTGATCTGGATTCAATGGTTGAGGTCTACATGAAGACCTACCCTGACAGGCCAGAGGTGTCCGAGATAGCTTGTGGGAACTAGGCTGCTGGATAGAGTCGGTGTTTTTTACTTTCTAGCCCTGAAACTGAAGTAACATCTTTTTGTAGGCTGTTTCATTTTTTTATGATAAAATGTAGAAATGAGAGGCAGTACTGAACTGCAACCTGTGTTCCTGCCATCAATACAGACTTGTCTGAACGAACTGCAACCCCTCGACTCACTCCTGGACTCGCGTATTTTGTGTAGAGCCTTGACATCCATGCTGCACTCACGTCTTGCGGCATGGATGGAAAAGTTGTGAAAGATTCCCAAATCATCAACTCATTACAGGAGGATAGTATTCTCACTACCTTTTTCTGTGGCAAGCTGTTGTTCTCGTAGAATGTCACTATACTTCTGTAAATGTTTGTTAGTGTCTTTTAGCTCTGTCACCTATGGTGACATTTAATAAACGGGTAAGAAGGATCAGCTATATATCCCTCTCTCACTGTTAATAAAAAGATCATTTTGTCTCCTTCTACTTTTGAGTATGTGTGTGTGCTTTTCTTAAACCTGTCTTGAGTAAAGTGTGCCTTGATTTTTTTACATGTTGAGCTGGACCTCAGGACAAAGTAGATTGAGTCGTATAATTGGTAGCTCCTCCCCTTCTAGTATCTAACACTACCCATCTTACACGCTGGGTATTATGTCTGTAAATGGAGTGTAAACTTGCGGCTAAAAAGCTGAGGAACTGCTTTGAGGCTCAATTTTCCACTGTTGTGTTCAGTATCAATTGAATCTGATCTGTTTACAGCAGTGACAGGTCTCCTTCTTCACCAAATATACACATTTTGAAGTAAAAACTTTGAGTTTTTAAATAGTTTTTAGTTGGTAAATCATCTCTTCAGGAGGCCGATGTACAAAAGAAAGAGTTTTCCTCGTGAATTGCTCTGACGAGCTAACTTGTATAGTGTGTAGGAGGAGGGAGTTCATATAATCTGTAGTTATTTGTCCTGAATTACACAATGTGTGTTTGCTACTCTGGTTTTAAGATTTAATTTGTATTATTTGGAGACATTACCTTTCTTTTGGACACTAAAGCCATAAAATGATTTACCCAATTCATTTTGTGCTTGAATTAGACCTGTTTTATTCTGGACATATTAAATCACCACAGGCTGTGTTCTACACATGCATCAACCACTATATTGAAGGTTCAAGTCAGTGCAGTCATTAGGCCTCGATCAACAAGATCTTAAGTTTATTTTTTATTTTTTTTTATGTGTTCTTAAATAGATCTTAAGAAAAGTCTACATCAGCTCTATTGAGTGTTTGAAACCAAACATTCTCCCTGCTTCTCACATATCCATGTGATTAACAGGCATACAATTTGTATTCAGCTTTCAAACATTTTATTTTGCAGTAGGCCACAATGGTTTGTTTTTATACACTGTAATTTATTCTTATCTCAGATCAGACTTAAGTGAACACTGACACATAGCTTCAACATTGGCCACAATCTCAGAAACGCATGACAAAATAATACAAATTTGAAAAAATAAAGACACACTGAAATCGGGTTTTTTTTTTTATGATGTGTTTCCTTCTTGAGATTAATTTTAAACTATAAATAAGCATACTGTAAAAGTCAAATTAATTTTAAAGACTTTATTTACAAACAAGCTACTGCTGTCCAACCAGGACAGCCACTGTGTTGTCCAGTCCTAGGAGTGTTAGTGTAGTGTTCCTTTAAGACTACAATGGTTGTAGTAAAGTAATTAAAATAATTATTAAAATGTATATTTTTGCAGATTATAAATCTATCATTATGATATAACTACTACAATGATATTACCATTATTATTTAAACTGCAGAATTGAAAACACAATAACCAATTGTTTTGTTCAAACATGCACTCAGATGTGCTCTTAAGTGTGCATAGATTCTGTTCTTAGCCAAGAAGAAATAGGAAAACATTGGTGAATCTTTGTTAAAACTATGGAAGTGGGCTTAAAGAAGACATTTTGTCTTCAGGAAAGTTGGTGCACGAGGCCCCTGTTTTGGGATATAGCATACAGGATCAGAGGGTTTAATGGTCTTCTGGAGAAGGTGTTTAATGCGTGTTCAGGATCAACAGTAAAAGATTTGAAATGAACCAGGATTGCTTTTCAATGTGTGAAAAGGGAAAGAGGAAGCTGCAAATTCAAATCAAAGAGTATCCAGTCAAACAAGAGGAGCACTGTTACTCGGTTTAATGCCTGTGTAATGTCAGGTATGTCATAAATAAATCGAAAGTTTTAATTAAACTAGATGTCTGGAAATAAAGTAATGGAGTTTCTTCAAAGGCCACCAACAGGAATAGGTAGGCTAGAGAACATTCATTTAATAGTTAATTAAGAAATACATTGAAATCCATCCCAAGAGTGATGTTTTATTATTGTAGCAATGAGGGGGGGGGGGACAATAAAAGCTTTATGTTCAGCTACACAAAAGTAAAGAGCGTTTCCCCCCCATGCTTAAGCGCTTTGCTCGATCACACTTGAATGGGGCGTGAACTATCTTGATCATGTGCCCTCTTTGGCCGAGGCCAGCGGTGCCACTCTGCCCTCTGCTGGTGGACATTCAACGCTGCACGGTCCAGTTCCTGGTTGATGGGATAACACGCTTTCGGTGACTCTTAGCTCAGCACGCAACATCAACTTTTGAAAGCATGGATTCAGTGTGTTCTTAGTTTGTAAAAGAGACCTTAAGCGAAAACAACATTGAAACGCAACTGTGCCGGTTGCAGGTTTTGTCCGAGGCATGACTCTGTAGGCAGAGTTTGCTCACAGTAGGCTTGTCAGCTTGCAACCGCCAGCTAAGCTAGCTAACTTGCTTGCGAGCTACATCACAGTCCAAAATGACTGACTGCTGCGCCGCAGCGAGCTGTGATTACCAGCAGCGGGAATCCGAAAACACCGCTACACTTTTCAGCTTTCCGTTGGACCCGGAGCGGTAAGGCTTGTGCTTATTTATTTATTTATTTTATTGCGATGCGGGATAGAAACGAGCCGCAGAGCATGCGAAATGAGCGTGTTAGCTGTGCACCGTTAGCCCTGGCGTTAGCTTGACATGATGTTGGCTAGTAGTGACACTACTGTGGAAAATGGCGCAGACTTACGTTACTCTTGAGAGAAAAGTCGCTGTGAAGCAGACTGTGCGCTCATCGAGGCTCGGAAACCCGCACTGACGCTCGGTCACGTTTCTGTCCGGTTAGCTTTATGTTCGAGTCGTTTCCCACACGAAGAGAAACCACAGTTAAAAACTTTTTTTGTGTTGTAATTTAAATCGACACCTCCGACCCGGTAACGTTAGCAGACCGACTCACGGTAGCTTAGCCAAGTTGAGATGACTCTGAACAACAGTCCCGGTGGCCTGGTTGAGGGGTTCTGATCAAACTGGTCATTTAGCTGTACAGCTCATTATTTAAATCCAAACTTCATTACCATATTTCAGCTTTGCGGTTTTCTGACCCTGTGAATAAACATCGGTGGAGCACTTTGGTTTAATGCTGCTGTTCTCCTCCCTCATAACATCTGGATCAGTAGCTGGAAGGACTGGGACTTTACTTCAACACTCATCCACCTATTTATTCATTCACTGTACCAGTTTAAAATCTCTTGTTTAGTCCTCAATAAGTTCATTATCACGCAGGACGAAATGGACCAGAACATTTTAACAATGAAGAAGCGGTAATCAGATCATTTTTGCATTTTTCTTCCATCCATTAAATAAACTGACTCCAAATGATGAATCAATTATCAAAATAGTTTGCGTTTAATTTTCTGTCAATTGACTGAAGGTTGCATCTCTAGAAGTACATTTGTTCTTGTTTGTGTTTCTGTCGTAGCTTGAATGCTCATTAAAAACATATATGAAGTAGTACGTTTTTATTGTTTAATCGATCCGTTGGATGGAGCTTATCTGTAGCATTTATAATCATTATTTGCAGGCCATATTATCTCTCTGTGTCCAATCATACTTTCACACTTTGGCCACGATGATCATGAAATAGGTTAGGTTAGGTTAGGTTAGGGTTAGGTTAGGTAGTTACTTTATTAATCCCCAAGGGGACTTTTTTTTTTCACTACAGCAGCATACAGGAAAGCAATAAAATAATAAAAAGCAATTAAATAGCATTACCAAAATATATATATATATATATATTTTTTATTTTTTATATATATAAACAACCAAGAAACACAGACAACAGTGTTATTGTTGTGTGGTGGATTTTGCCAGAGGTGAGTTATTGTACAGTCTTATTGCAGTATTTCATTGGTTCTGGAAAGGTCTTAAGTTTAATATGTTGAACTGGTAGATTATAATATTAAATAGATAATCAAATTAATTAGTTTGTTTTTCACACAGTACCCTTGTTGAACTGCCTGAGAAAGAAAATAATGTTTCCTATTGAAAAATGAATTAAAAAATGGTTTTGATGATGTTGTGTCATGATATAAAACAAATTAGCCAGTCAGTTGCTGTCTATAGTGTACCAGTTAAATCTGTTACTGTGATGGCACTGATGACTGTCTGTAAAGATGGCCGACATGTCGCCACTTCCTCCAACTGCGAAAAAGCAAAAGTGTTGTAGAAATAAGAGCAGCCATCATTTGGAGCCAAAGTCGAGTCAGTCGTGACCAGAGACTCGATATAAAAGTAGATGTAGCTTCCCAGTCGGACAAGTGAGGCCAAATGTGTAAGTGCCTTAAACTGCAATACCACCAAAGACCACTAGGTGTTGGCTCCGAGAAGCCTCTGACTCATCGACGCACGTGAAATGCAAAGTCAATCAAATGTTTTCCAACGATTTAGTATGGTGTCATTTGTTAATCCTATCACTTATGAAACACAATGTATGGGCGTGTGTCTGTTTAAGGTTTCTGCTGTAGTCGGGCAGGTGTAGCGTCCTCATGTTTCCAATCAGATCGAGTCAGATTCACCGCTTGTTCCTCCCCAGCTCGTCTGAATGTGGTCACTTCTGGCTCCACCATAGTAATGATGCCAACAGATGGCGTGAATCTGAACTCGCGGCTTCAGGACGGCCCTTATGAAGCCTCGAAATTGGATTTTGGCCGGCGCCATCTTGCTAGTTTGGAGCGGTTTGGAACCTGAAGTGACCATATTTGGGCGAGCAGGTGGATCTGATCTCGATTCGATTGGAAACCTGGCGATACTACGTCCCGCCCACCGTTGGCTGTAACCTGACTACACCACGGGCCTGTCAATCAAATAGAAACGCCCCCCAAAAACACGTCAGATGGACCTCCAGAAAACTAATAAGAAGGAGCAACTTTAGCTAGAAAAAAGAAAGAAAAAAAAACATTTGGGAGAAAAAAAATGATTGACAAAATTTTTATGGGACTAGTTGAATGGGAGTCTGGAGCAGGAGGCTTTTTTTTGAGCCACCTTCTAGTGGCACTTTGTAGTATTGCAGCTGAAGACACTTCTGCATCATTTTTTCAGGGTCTGGAAGCTTCGTCCACTTAAACGGTCAATGCTGTCTCCCATTAAATTGGTTGTGCTCTTAGTTTTGTATGGAGGGCTGGAAGGAAGCGTTATCATGTCTCCACCCCTTTTCAGTACTGCACAGACTCTGATTGCAAAGTCACCAGCACAAGATGCCAGTGCCTATGTCTGAGATATTTTGGCTTCGCTTCTGGGGAACACTCATGCTCTCTGTCAGGTTGTGGAGTTTATGTCAGTCAACCGTGTTAAACTGGTATCTCACGATGACCAGAGTTGAACATTTTATGAGCTGTTGGACACTCAAAAATAAGGAGACCCTTTCAATGACTGAGCCATTATTCAGTGTTTGTCGTCCACTTATAATCCTGCTTTAGTAGTAATGGTTTAGTTTTGACCCGAACAACTGATGTTTTTTTCCTCCTGTATTTTTCAGCTGCAAACAATGGGTGAACAACTGTCACCGTCAAGATTTGACATCAGAACCTCCCGAGCAGCTGCATAAGCTGTACAGACTTTGTGTGCAGCACTTTGAGCCGTCGATGATCTCTCATCAGGTAAGAAGCAAATCTGTTGCTCGTTGCTCTTTGTATAGATTAATAGACAAAGAAGAAGAACTGTCGTTTTACCCTCTGTTTTGTTATTGTAGCACTCTGCAAATACTACCTGTTCTGCTATTTTCTCATCTGACAGGATCCCCTGAGTTACCAGTTAATACAAACAGATGCTTTTAATGTTTCTTATTAACATACACCAGAGAGAGGATCACTTGTGTGCAGTCAATGTAATGACAGTGTTTCCCATACATTTACTCTACTTGGGTGGCCCGCATATAAAAGTTGAAAACACAAGTTAATCTGGAAACATCCAGAAAGTCTGTCACATACAGGCTGAAAGAGATGAAAATTACAGACAAGCTGGAAGTTCATGTGTCGGTGCTGCAGTATGAAATCAGCCTGCAGCCAGACACAGAGTCAACTAAAGTATATCAACATGGGTTAACAATTAAAGTTACCATTAACCAGCTGATGGTTATGGGTGCGTTCATAAATTCAGTCTGAAATGGTCAAAGCGCCATCTGAGCTGTGGGTCAGAAACTCAGTTTCACTTTCATATCACTCAGCAGGAGCGGATCAATCATTCCGCGACGAGGGGCTGCAGGTAAAACTACTGTCAAAGAAAAAGTCCTGTTTAATATAATGCTGATGCAGTTTGCTACTTAAGAATTTATATATAGTACATGCTGTATTTTTTTTTTTGCTCTTAAACCCAAAAGAACCAATTAGAGTGTCATTGGAGTGTTGAATCAATAAGCAGTATCATTAAAATCTAAACAATATCCATCCCTGTTCCTCACTTGCTGTAAATACAGAAAACTCGAGAAGCAAATTAAATAATTTCAGCCAATAAAACAAAAATAAGTTGTTGAATCTTGACTCATTTTTATGTTGTGTATTTATTTGATCTTTTGTGCCAAATTATGGACAGTCATATCCATTAGAGTTTCAATAAGTAACCATCGTATAAACACACCCACACACCCCACTACCAACCACCACAAGTCAATTCTCAACCTATGGGAAACACTGTAATGCAATCAAATAAAACTACAAAGAATCTTAGACCTGTATCAACACCACTCTGAAACGCGCATAAAATAAAAAGCAGCTCTAACATTGATGTGATTGTTGGTGTAAACTTTAAGTCAGGGAAGAAAAAGTACTTTTGGTTTTTTTATAATGTGTCAGTGTTTATATTGGTTTTATATAACTTGATTTTTAAGACAAATATTAATGATGTTGATGGGAAATTCAATTTTTTTTAAATTTTTTTTTACTGTTGAATATTTAATATGATCTGCTTGTTGTTGTTTTGTTTTTTTCAGAGCGCCTCTGGTTGTGTCTTAAAGGAAGATGCTATTCCCACAATATTTGACTTCACAGCTCCTGTGAATAATCAGTCAACCTGCAACAGGAAACGAGCCCGAGATCCTGTAAGTGTTTCACTCGGTGTTTAAAATGACTCCTGTTGGTATTATTCATTAGTCATTAAAATACTAATTATGTAAATCTGTAATTATCCGTTTCATCTACGTAGTCCAAAGAAGAAGCTACTGCTGTGAAGAAAACAAAAGGTACAGTAACTAGTTTCAATCCTTGATCTCCTTGAGGTGTCGTTCATGTTAATAACGCGTATTAGCTATTGTTGTGTTAAATGACTAATTAAATTAGCCATTTTTTTAAATTAACCTGTCAATCAGTATATTCTCTTTCACCATAGAAAACGCAGCAGCAGAACTAACACAAGAGGCGAAAGAAGCTTCTGGAGAGAACAGTGCGCTGACCGAACTGCAAACGCATAACCAAACCCAAGAGGATGTAGCCAGCTGCAAAGCAAAAGACACGCTCAAAGTCTATTTTAAGGAAATCTTGGCACTGACAGGATTTAGCATCAATGGCGCAAACATCAACGCCGATGAGCCGATGGGAGGCGCGAGGGGCCAGCAGGCTCTTAATCGCGTCTGTGTGGAGAAAATTGACAGGAAGGAAATCCTGCAGTTCAGCGAAGACCTCATGCGGGAGGAAATCCAAAACAGCCTCAGACTGGCCCGATTCTTCTCCATTCTGCTTCAGGACGTGACGAGCATCGAGGGAAAGGAGCAGATCCCCGTGTTCATCAGGTCCGTCACCGTAGCCGGGTTCCCACAGAAGCACCTTATTGGCTTCTTACCATGCGACATGGATGCAGAGAACCTGTTTTACATGCTCCTCTCCGACCTGCGGAACAAGTGGGGGCTGAGGATGGGGCACTGCAGAGGACTCACTTATCTGGTTACAGGGAGCGTGTGTCAGAAAATGCGAGATCTCACCTGCAGGATTCTGCAGGAGTTTCCACAAGTGGTTCTGTCACCTAGCGACCCATATGCCTTCAACATATGGATCATCCGCTGCATGCCCGTGCCCTCCATCCAAAAGGTCGCAGACACTGTAGAGGAGGTGGCTACGTTACTCAGGAGAACACCAGAGCTGTGCACGCGGTTGGAAGGAAAGATCCAGATGACCTACGGGCATGTAAAAGGGGAGGTGGACAGGATCAAGGCAGCCATCAGCGGGAATTGGGAATACGGCACGGATGCTTTCCAGACCATGCTAGATATTCTGGAGCCGTTCCTGAACTGCATCAACGAGACCATTTCAAAGGTAGACGAAGACACTGCTGAACAGATGGCCAAGCTCAAACCAGTTCTGAAGAATTTTAATTTCATCATCTCACTTGTTGTTCTGAAGAACACCCTCTGCTGTGTGAGCATACTCAACTCGAGTCTCAGGGGAATCATTAGCATCAGCAGTACCTTGCAGTACACAATTTCCAATGCCTTAAAGCTGGTTAGCAAATACCAACAGGAGCTCGCAATATTCCACAGGAAGTGGTTTTCGGATGCAGTTGGCCGTGCGAAGAAGCTCGGAGTGGAGGTCACTAAACCGGAGATGGAGCAAGGAGACCCAGCTGAGACCCCGCTGGAGGACTTGTATAGAGAAACTCTGAGCCGGCCCATCCTGCAGTATCTCGTTGCAGAGGTGAAGAGAGTGTTCAGCACGGAGATGGTCCGGATCCTCCGATGGCTCTCGTTGGTGCCGTCTTACATGGCCGACCACAATTTCAGCATTCGCAGGGATAAAGTGGCGGACGCCAACTTAAACAACCTGGCACGGCCCGACACGTTCTACGAAGAACTCGGGTGTTGGGAAGTGAAGTGGAGACACGCGAGCAAGAGGAGAATCCTCCCAACCACTGTGTTTGCGACCCTCAAGATTCCAGATATCGGCTTTTACCCAAATGTGCAGAGCTTGCTGAGGGTGTTGGGCACCGTTCCGTGTGTGAACGCCGAGGCAGACGTGTACGGCCAATACCACATGGTTCTGGAGCGGTGCCACTCCTACCTGAGAGCCACACCAGAGGACCAAAGACAGTGCAGCATGGCGTATGTCTACGTGAACCAGGACGTGCACTTCAATGTTGAACAAATGGTGGACTCGTATGTCCAGAAGCACCCGGACATCCTGCAGCTGCTGCAGACGGTGAGTCGCCGTTCGTAAGTCGAATACCACAGCAGTTTCGTAGCTCACCGTTCATCTGGTAATGACACAAGTTTTGTGCGGTTGTTTGTTTGTTACAGGATGAAGACACAAAAGAGAAGCCACCGCAAGGTGAGATGATTTTCATTTCAACTGCTGCACTTGTGCTTCATCACACCACAATTTATACACATACATCCAGAATACACAACGCTAACCTCCCTGAATCGCTGGATAGAAAGACATGTTTTCTTTTACAAATGGGCCAGAATTCCATTATTTATCAAAGCCAGAAACTGTAAAAATAGAAATTATCTTTGGGTTTTCAAATTACTGACAGTCTTTGAACTAAACATAATACACCGAAATGCTTCCATCGGGTAAAAAAACTAAAACGCAAATCTAAACTTGAAATAGTGCTATTTCATTTTAAGTCACTTGTTTCTGTGTCTCATTTAAAGTTTTCGCCAAAATAAACTGTTGGCAAGACGCAGATTCAGTAAAAGACCCCAAATTCTGCGCTCCTCAGCACAACTGGGAAGACTTGAACGAATCTGTTGAGACCAACAGTCACGTGACAAAAATGGAGGGAATTTTTGCCTGAATTGCAGGCTTGAACACAGAAGATATCATAATGGAACATGAAAGGAAATATAGCTGCGTGCACAATAATGGAGATTGCGTTAAAGATTACGTTTTAAAATTGTATGACTCGGGTTTGAGTGGGAAAAACTTGAACTACAGACTTCAATTTGTGAAACCAGTTATTTACTACTATGATCTTATCAATGACCTTTCCCATATTTCATTCCAGTGGCAGCTCACGGAAACCATGCTGAGAAGGACACCGAGGAAGAATTGCAGTTCATAAACCTCGAGATGGATGCTGAGAGGCTTGTCGAGCTGAAGTGTGCAGAGACTGATAGAGAATCTCTTAAATCTGCTCTGCAGGCTGCGGTGACAGCTGCATACAGCAGTCAAAGCAGGCTTCACAGTGACGCTTGTCCTGCTCAGGACGGAGAGCTCGAGTACGTCACCAAGTCTGAAATGAAAGAAGTTCTCTCCGTGTGCGAGAACGCTGTCAGGGAGGGAATCCTGCTGGAAGTGGGCACTTCGTTCTTTTCCTTGTTCATCGACCGCGTTGTGAAACTCGGGGAGAAAGACTACCTTCCACTCTTCCTCCGGTTTGTGGACAGCTTTGATGTCATGCGATTGGAGCTGATGGGATTCCTTGAGGCAGATCTCGATTGCGATGACATGGTGCAACGTCTCCTGCATATCGTAACGGTGGAGTGGCGTCTTGACTTGAATAACTGCAGAGGTCAAGCGTACCTCGGCTCCGGTGATGTTTCCTACAAGCTCAAAGCTTTTGCCTGCAAAGTCCAGGAGAAGCACCCTCTCGCTATAAGCACACACTGCTCTTCCTATTCGTTCAACACCTGGTGGTCAAAATCCATCCCGGTGCCTGCTGTGAAAAGAGCCCTGGATACATTCGAAGAGGTGTTGATGTTTTTTGGCAACAGTGCCGCTTTAGAAAAACAGCTCGACCATGTGATAGGCATCGGTCTGAGAGAGAGCTACGAAAAGATCCAGGAGTTCCAAGGGACGTTCTGTACCCTTTGGCAAGAGAAGCACGATTCTTACGAGGTGTTTGTGCAGATGCTGGAGCCCCTGGTCGAATGTCTGGAGAAAGTCAAAAAAAACCCGCAGAGATGGAAAGCCTTTGTGTCTGAACAAGCAGGAGCGCTTCTTCGCAAGGTGATGGAATTTGATTTCATCATTGCCATGGTGGTGTTGAAAAACGCTTCCTCTTTTACCAGAGAGCTAAGTGCCGGTATCCAGAAAGACCAGTTCACTGCTGCGTCCCAGCTCTGCCAAATCAGCGGTATTGTGGCCACTCTGAATCGAGTAAAAACGAATATCAAGGTGTTTCACCAGAACTGGTTCGACGAGGCATGTGCAATGGCACAGAGTCTGAGGGTGCAGATTGAAGTGCCTGAAAACTCTTTGCCGTGGGACAGCATGATAAAGCCAGTTGGTTACTACAAAGATGGCTTGAGTGTGCCCCTAGTGGACAACCTCATCAATGCTGTAAAGGATCATTTTTCCGAGGACCACAAAGAAGCTCTCAACTTCCTCTCCCTGGTCCCCTGCTCTGTCACAGTGAGTTACATGTTTGAGAGCTTAAAGTCGAAGCCTCCTCTCTACAGCAGTGATCTCCCCGATGCCGACAACTTCTTCACGGAGCTGTGCTGCTGGAGAGTGACGTGGAAGACCAAAGTCGCCTCTGTGACTATCCCGAGCTCCATTTTCCACACACTGCGTCTGCCGCTCATGCAGTATTTCGGCAACATCAACGCGCTGCTGAGGATTATGTCCGTGTTGCCCAGCACAGCACTGGAGGACTGTGGTGTCGTAATGCGCCACAAGAAGTTCCAAGACTACCTGAGAAAAACCAATCCCAAAGACAGGTCCCCGTGCCTGGCCATGCTGCTGGTGGGCACAGACTTCAGCAGAGACCTGGACCGCATGGTGAGCCAGTGTTTGAAGGTCACCCCACAAGCCTTGGAGGGAATCTGTCTGGTATGTGCTTCTTTAATATCTCATTATTCTTTAATAGAAACGACACTGTGTTGCATCGGTTTTCTTCTCATCTCAGTCTGTATATTTTATTAATCGTATCAGTAGAATAATATTTCATATTTTATATATCTGGTTTTTTTTTTCTTGCAGGACAAGGAATCCAAGAGTTTCAACAGGAACTCAGAAAATAATATGGAAGGTATAGTTGTTGAGATGCACTTTTTGTGATACTCTTTTTGCAATGACGTGAATGTTTGTCATAACCACTGTTGTGTTGTCTGTTTTTCTTCTTTTTTCTTCCATTGAAGTTGATTGTATTAAGAAGGAGACTGAGCAGCCCAAAATTCAGCAATCTCTGGAGAAGATGGAGGACCAAGACATGAAAACAGCAGATGAGAACGGGCACACGGGAGACAACCGTCAAAGTCTGGCAACAGTTTTCAGACTGGCTGCGCTGCTGGGGAAAAGGAACAGCAGTCTCTGTGACGTGTCGGAAGAAGACCGAGAGCTTTTCATCCAGGAGCTCACCTTGTGCCACTGGTTTGAAAGTCAGGGCAAAAGCACAGCCTCTATAGGTGATGACGAAATGGTGAACCTGCTTATCAATGGAATCAGAGATGTCATACTAAAGGAAATCCAGGAATCTCCTTTCTTCTCACTCATAACAGAAAAGCCTGTTAAAATTGCTGACAAAACCCACCTACCTGTTTTTGTCCGGTATGTCGGAGAATCTTCCCCAAAAGTTGAACTCCTGGGTTTCTTGCCCTTTGACGAAAGCTGTCATGTTGATGCACAGGCACGTAACCTCACAAAGATCCTCACCGAGGACTGGGGTTTACCCATGTCTCAGTGTCGGGGCCAAGCGTTCATGCACTTGGGCTCAGGTTATCAGAGCCTGAAGAAAATGTCTCTGGACTTTCTCAAAAGCTACCCGCTCTGTGTTGTGACACCCAGTGAGTCTTGTGGTCTTGCCCATTGGCTGGCAGGAAGCGTGCCTTGCCCTTCTGTAGCGAAAATGCTGGATATCACAGAAGATCTGCTGCTGTTCTTCGACGAATCTCCTCAACTGCAGGGACAGTTAGCTCAGGCTGTTGAGGGGCTTTTGAATATGCCCAGAGAGGCCCTGGAGGAAATTCCAGAAACATGTTGCTCGCGGTGGAAAAAGAGAGAGGACTTCTTCGACATACTCGCTGACACATTAGAGGGCATCCTTAGTTGCCTGGATGCTGTTAGCTCGAGTGCCACAGGTGCCAAGTCAATGCATGCGCAAGTTCTCTCTACTGCTCTGACAAATATGGATTTCATCATCACCCTTGTGATTTTGAAGAATGCTTGTGTTCCTCTTCGTAACTGCAGCACTGTCTTTCGCTGTGGAAACCCTGCTGACATTCTCTGTGAAGTGGACAAAATCCCAGCCATCATAGAGACTCTCAACAAAATGTTAGAAAATGTGAGCGCCGTTCACTCTACTTGGTTTGAGCAGGCATTCCAGCTGGCAACCAAGGTCGCCCCTGAACAAGTGTGTTTCTCAGAGGAAGCCAACAACTATGAATCTCCCGAGATATATTACAGAGAAAATCTCAGCGTTCCTCTCCTCCGAGGTCTCATTGATGAAATGAAGTACAGCTTCTCAGACAGCCACTTGAAGGCCCTGTCGGTTCTGTCGCTGCTGCCCTCCTGCAATCCGCAACCAATCCTGTCGGAGACTGCAGACAAGCCTTTCAGCCTCTATCTCACCGATCTTCCAGAGCCCGAAGCGGCCGAGCAGGAAATCAACACCTGGGCCTCCGTCTGGAGCGAGAAATACCAGGATGTTGCTCCTCCAACATCTATCGCTGAAACGCTAATCCACCCCGAGTCCAAGAGCCACCCAACAGTGACCTTACTGCTGAGACTGGTAGCCGTCCTGCCTAGTGTCAGTATGGAGTGGGACCTGATGAAGACCACTCTGAACTCAATGAGGGATCTGTTCAAAAACACCGTATGCAAAGGCAGCAGGATGGATCGCGTGATGCTCCTCTCTCACTGCACAACGCTGCAGAGGCTGCCAGAGGTTATTGAGAAGTGTATGGAGATTGATCCAGTTAGCAGTCCCTGTCTGTCCCAGGTAAATTTTAAAACAGATGTTTTTAGGTTACACTAGAGCTACAACAATTTATCATCCTTAGTCTCTAAGTAAAGATTGATTGGGTCCAACTTTCCAAAGGTTAACATTTCCAGTTTTTTTTTTTCCGTGATGTTGGGTTACGGTTTGTTGGCTATTTTTTTTTAAATGTACTGACAGTTCATAGCCTAAACAGTTAATCACTTTATAGAGACAGTAATCAGTGGTTGCAGCTGTCTGTAACAAATCAAATCGTTTTATAGTAATTGCATTCTGTGCTATATATGTTAAGTTGTTGTCCATATATTTTAGGTGATGGGAAGTCTACAAAGACTAAAGCTGGACAGTGGTAAGTGCATTCATGGCTTCTTGGTACTAAAAACATCTTCTGTATAGTTCTGATTGGGAATTGCAACGATAATTTTGTGTGTGTGTGTGTGTGCGTGTTCATTTTGGTGTGGACAATTGATCTATTTATTTTTTAAATCAGGAGGTGCTGAAGTAAAACCAGCAGAATCGCCAGGCTCCAGTGGAGCTGAGAAACCTACTGATGGAGAGGTGAAACTGGCCGATAATGAAGTGATGGCGGAGGTCGTTACAGGACCAAGAACAGCTGTGTCTTTCTATGAGCCACAACTACGCGAGCAAATCCTCAAGGAACTCTGGGACTCTCAGTTCTTCACAGTTATAACTGAGCAAACAGTTGAAATTGACGGTGAGCATTATGTCCCACTGTGCATCAGGTACTTAAACAAAGAGGACATCCAGTGTGAGGAAACGCTGGCTTTCATCCCGTTCAGTGAAGACGCAGCCGTTCTCACAGATGCTATTGAAACTGCCCTGTCTGAGAAGTGGGGGCTTAACATGGAGTACTGTAGAGGACAGGCCTCGCTGAGTGTCGGAGAAGTTGGAGCGCAAATGAGGGCTGTAAGTTTAGCTATAGCTCAGAAATACCCACAGGCCGTTAGAACGGTCAGCTCTGCCCTGTCTCTCAATTCATGGCTGGCTAAATCTTCTCCCGCTGAAGAAGCAGCTGACGGCGCAGGGCTCATCGGTAAACTATTACACTGGCTCACTGAGGATGTAGAACGCCAGAACAAACTGGAAGACTTGATCATTCACGTGTTCGTGCACGATGAAGGAAAGGGCAACGAGTTGAGGGACAAACTCATCAAGAACTGGGAGAAGAGTCATGACATGCACGAGGTGATGGTAGAGATTTTAGAAGCAGTTCTGCTCTGCTTAAATGAGCTGAAGTGTGAGGGAGGTGCTTCAAACCAGCAGCAAGCGTCACAGTTCTTCGATGCAATCCGAAACTTTGACTTCATCCTATCAACAGTGGTGCAGAAGAACGTGTTGAGTGTAACCAAGAAGCTGAGTCAGTCTCTTCAGGGCAAACCCTTAGATATGTTGCTCGCTGTGAATATCTTGCCTGAATTCAAAGCGTCCCTCAGTCAGTTGAAGAGCGATATAGACACTCATCACAAGGCCTGGTTTGAGGAAGCCATCGTCCTGGCTTCGAAACTCCACGTCACAATGTTACACTCGGTGCTTCTAGAGCCGCTGAGTGAGTTTTACAAAGAATCGGTTAGCATGAAGGTCGTAGAGCACTCGATAGCAGAAATAGATGACCTCTTCACTGAAAAGGTATTGGATACCTTGAGGTGTCTGGAGATTGTGCCTTACGCAATGTCCAAAGTAGAAACCAGCATTCTCAGTGGTCTTGTGTTCCGCCTGTACAAGGAGGACTTGCCCGATCAGGTCTCCCTTCACTCAGAGATGAAGTTGTGGAAGGAGAAATGGTTGGATCCCCTGGCAGGCTACCTTCCAACTACTGTGCTGGATACACTCAAGACGTCGCAGATACGAAGTTTTAGTAACATTGAAACTCTCCTCAGACTTCAGGTCATCTTGCCGTTTTCAAGGAGGGAAAGCAACTTTAGGCAGGGAAGAAGAAGCTTACAGGAGTTTGTCCAGCAGGAGAGGAGATCCCTCGCTGAGCTCCATCCTCTGTGAGAGCTGCAGGTCTTCCATCACAGTTGGCAGATCTGAGCATTTAGTTTGCAGAGTCAGTGCGATGTCACCACAAACATACTGACTAACTAATGTGTTCCAGCCTTACTGAGGTCCCACGTTCTGAACTCAATATTTCTCTGTACATTATTGATCTAAATTCTTTGAGATTTCCTTTGGCTGTACTCCTGCAAAGCCCTATCTTCTGGTTTTTTGTTTTGTTGTTTTTTTTTTATTCTGTAGTTTGTACAGTTGTACTGCCCAATGGGACCAATGTCTTGGCAAAAAAAAAAAAAAAAAATAGAAATGCTCCACTGACGGTTATCAATGCTTGTGTGCCTTGATGCAAAACTAATAATTCACCCCATGTGTCATGATAACAGATGTTTAAAAATGTCCCATTGGCGTTTGAAACAACTATTTTTGTCATTACTAGAAATGACCAGACTGACTTCTGTATCACTGTCATTGGTTTATTCTGATTCTTAAAATGCACCCTTATCTTTCCTGGGCACAAATAGAAATGGTTAGATTCATCATGTCTTCTAATGATTTCCCATATTTCCTGTCTCTTTGCAGGAATGAATTTGCTGTAAACGTATCTTTGAAAAGAATGTTTCCTTAATAGGAAAACCTTCATATATATTTGTCAGAAAAGTAATAAAATTCTCCAAAAAGACATTTTTCCTTCTGATGTTCTTTTGCCCCGTGAACAGTAGGTCATACTGTCCTGAGTCATTAAGCCTATAGTTATGTCTGAAAGTTAACACAAGATGGCGCTGTGAGTCTGTAATTTGTGTTAAATTGGTTGAACAGGTACTTCAAATAAGTGAATATACAAATAGTGGTTGATACTTAATTTAACTTCTCAATGCTGTGCAGGAAAACTTTATGTAAGCCATATTCACAAAACTGGGATTCACGGTAACGTCTGGTGAGGAGAGCGATTCTCCAAAAACATCTCAATAAATACCTATACAGATCCTCTTGGTGGTAAATGAAGCTACACCAAGAGGATCTGTATGATTCTTCTGACAATATGTAAAGTTACATATTTGTCACACACAAAAGCTGTGATAAGGTTTTGCCTCATTTCAACCAAACTGAATTCACAATACAGGCCCCTTGTGTTAATGATTGCTAGATGCAGGTCATAATGTATTGAATGAATATTGTCTTGTGGGATTCAGTCACTTGGCAACAAGGATGTGGATTTAGAGAGAAGGTCATTAAGGTCATGAAACCACTGAATAATCTCTAGAAACCAGGTAAATATTTCTTTCAAAATTGCTGCTTGTCCTCAGTGTGAAGCGACTACAATAGTGGGTCTGTGAGATAGACAGGTTTGATTGGTATCCACCAGAGATGCAAATCATCACTTTTTGGGCTCTATTGTTACTATTGTGGTTTAGTTAATGTGTAATTTCAAAGAATAAGTGTATTCTGTGGGTCTGCTTCAGGACATTGTCAATTATTTGCTATGAATTCCAATCTGGTGTGGACACCTTCACATGAGGAATTTCAGTAATACAGCTACTGTGCTGACAGTCAGAGAGGCAAGGTATTTGTAGCTGTTTGCATGTATGACTTTATTTAAGCCCTGAAATCATATCAATTTGTATACGTCTTGAACAATAGCAATTATTGTTACAAATGTTATGCTAAATTTAAATTTGCATTGTAAAATAATAGAATTTCTCTCTTTGGTTTACTACAGTTTAACGAGAGTGTTATTAAGTGACTGAAGCCATGTGTCCTGACAACGGGGCTTAGTTACTTGTAGACCTGGTTTAAATAAGGACTGAAGGCTTTTTTTTTTTTTTTTTTTTTACAAAGTGGGACGTGTTTGGCCCTGAAATATCTTACAGCTTTCATGAATACTTAAAACCTATTGAATTTAGTTTGTTGACATGAGACACACTGTCTTTTAGCACCGATAACCCGACTGAGTGCACTTTTTAAAGAGACATGTATTCTTCCTGTGAGCTGGAACAGCAGATGCCTCTATGACAAAGCCCTGATTGTCGGTGCTTAGCTCAGTGTGAAAGGAGCATCTCCGTGTCCCCTCTCAGCTGCTGACCAAACGGATCTGCCTCCGCTGTGGGCCACCAGCTGCAATGTTCACAGACCCTCAATGTACAGCAGCGCAGGAGCCTGCCGGCGTCCTCGCACAAGAACCCTTCCTCTGCACATTCTGCCAAGAGCCATACAACTCCTTCAAGCTGTGCTTTATTTATTTACACTTTGGATGTACGAGTAGATGTCGTTCCACTTTAAATCTCAGGTGCGGCTTGTGTGTTTGAGCATGAAGAACACATCCTCCATCTCTAAGCAAAACATGGTATTGCCATAATTGACCCGTGCACCAGGTTTCCTGCTGGAAGTCAAGGTTCTGCCCTGATGTAACACCTGTGGCACTCTGTAATCATGTCCATACACAACCATGATTTAACTACACTCTGGAGGGGAAGACAGAGGGCTTAAGTGGATTTTGTTTCAAGGTTCCCTTTCAGGGAAAATTGGCTGCACAGCCCACAATTCAGATCCTCCTGGTGCTACGAGCAAAACTTTTGGTTTGAATTATTCAGATGCCATTTTGTTGACTATACTCTTAAAGAACACTCCCTTTTTACTTGCCATTGTAAGTCCATATGATTTGATACAGTGAGTAATAAGGATTGTCTTTGTGTACGCCTCAGCACTGAGGTGTATATCAGACGATCTGACCAGGAGTCACTGAATAAAATGTATTGTATGATTGTTGACTGCCATCAAAAAACACTCTCAGGTGCCTTTTTGGAACATTGTCACAGAGCAATTGGCATGCAGCCAATTTCAAATGCTTTTGTAATGCTCAAAGATCCTTCCAAGAAATATTTTACTTTGAATATTAATGTGCCTGATATGTTTTTTGCACACACAAAAAATAATCTTAGAAATCCTTTATGTGACGTCTACTGTCACTCAGAAGTTCCTTAATCAATAGATATGCAATTTAATTTAATTTACAGTGAAGATGACTATTCACTGTAAAGTCTATTGTCAGTGTATGTGCACTGGAAGTTTCAAGTTTTGACATCATAATTGTACAAGTTGAACCGGACCAGGATTGGCTTCCAAATCATTTGTGATGTCACAAATCATGCTCACAGAACAGCCCCTTAAAATCCCTATTTCAATGACCACAGAAAAACTTCCCCACTTCAGCAGATGACTGTGAAAACAGTATTAACGTTTTAAAATCCACTCATACATTACACTGCGCAGTGGAGCTCATACACTGAAGAAGACAATATTAAAGGGGTTAAAGAAGTAAGCTTTAATCATTTACAAGGATGCTCCAGAGCTCTCACGCCTCCACCGACCACAATCTAAAGGCCTTTATTCATAAGAACCAGATGTATCTGCACAATTTATCTATTGTACTGTTTAGAGTCTGCAGCCAGGCTGGTGCCAGTGTCTCTGATTCCTCCCTTGCTCTTTGGCTTTATGTTTACCACAGAGGTGCGGGTGGAGAGACATCTGTAAATGAACGGAGCAACCATGAACTGCTGAGGTCATCACCCCACCCACCCACGTGGTTCACCTGACTGCCCTCTGCCCTCAACACCTTTTGCTCCTCTTCAGCAACACCTCTGCAGACACACTGACATGCCGACACACACTGTGATAAAGGACTTGTGTGGAGATGGTGCTGCCGCTCTTGATGTGGGAAGAATTTTTTTTTTTTTTTTCAAGGGAGGAAATCAGCCCAAAAATAGGATCCACACATGTTGAATTTTAAGTGGTGTATACCTCCGTTTTAAATCATGGCTTGATCGGGCTGAGCAGTAAAAATTCAGACTGTAATTGTAATGTAAGGAAACAAATCCTGCAGCAACTCCAGGAATAGAAAATAATGGAACAAATCCCACGGCATTTTGAAGAATTATAGACACAGCATCTAATTCACAGCTGTAAGTGCAGCTCTACATTCAAATATAACTCAGTTGGATGACAAAAAGTGGGGCAAAATTCCACTTTTCTGAAGGCATCAACTCATTTAAAAAAAAAAAAATTGAATTCCCCTCTTAGTGGACTCTGTGTTAAGATGATTTATTTACTCCAGGAGATGTAATAAAACGACCTATTTTAGGGTGAATGTTCCCTTTGCCCTTTTCCCTCATACCCTGATGGACTTATTTAACTCATATGTATAAAACTGCTGATTGTGACTGTGAATGCGCTTAATCAGTTGTATTACTGGAATCCATTCCTCCCTTGGCTGATTAACCCATGATGCCCTCAGCTCAAAAAATAGCCACCTGGGTGTTTTTGTTTTTCGGGAATGATTGTCTAGTGCTGGTAACCCCCCCCCCCCCCACACACACACACACACACACACACCCACACACCCCTCCACAGGCACAGAGCTCATCGTGCAGTCTGAGCGGCCCTGAAGGACACAACGGTCTCAAAAAGTGCCACCCATCTGTCACTTGAAAGGGCGTCATCCTCAAAGCACAATAGAGACAGAGGTTGTAAACAAATGGTATACAAAAGATGTTGGTCCAGTCTTGTCCTTCGTGGCAGAGATTGGACGCAGCTTTGTTGTTTCTGTTACGATCCCCACTGTGAGCTACGGCCGCTTCCCCAGTAGGGATCCACCGGAGGATGATGGGATTCTCACCTGGCGAATGTAAAGCTGTCACTGCCCCTCTGAAGGTCCAATCTGAACCTTTTCCCCCTTTGGAGGATGCGGTTGATAATACATGATGTTCTTGTTATTTGTCAATAATCAGCTGGCAGCAGAGCCCTGGACTGTTCAGTGTTTGGTCGGAGATGAGAAGAAAAATGAAAACTAACCGTTACGGTTATGGTTCACTGATTGTTTCCATTTGAAAATTCCCTTTTAAGTTCTTGCTTTATTGCATTTATGATGGCTGTTAATCAAACTCCTGGTTTCAATTTTGATTGTAAAATAGTCACAAGGCTTTAGCTGATTTATAGAGAGCACGTAGAGATGAGCATACCTCTTCAGAGGGTTAAACCTCATTGTGGTTTACACATTTCTGTCTTTTAATAAAAAGACAGAAACACTGGTAAAATGAAAGAGCCAGATTATTAAAATAAAAGCATGGCACCGAGTTTACATTGATTATTCTTCTAAAGCTGAACTACCCTCGATTTTATTGTCTATTTTGTTAATCTCCCTTTTTATATATTTATAATCGTATCAGAAAATGTTCATGAAACTTTCTCGTGCGCTAACTAAGAAACAGATAGGTACATTTACACAGCAGTGTTTGTCACAGCCCAGTTCAGTTTTGCAACCCTGCCGGAGCATGGGAGTATTTTCCAAGGACATAATAGTAACTCTGCACCCATTCAGGCTCTGATCCTCCTGGGTGAAAGTTGAGTGTCCTCATTCCCCTCCCCCAGTATGCCTCCTGATTCCTGATATTGGCTTGATCCTCCTGAGATTTATAGGACAATGGCCCAATGCTGTGAGGCTCGCTCTTTACCAAACATTCACGCTGTATTCAGCCAGTGTGGGCCTATAACTCCATCTTCCATTCACTATGTTTGGAAGATTCTTCTTAAACATTTACACTGTGGCAACAGTTTTGCAACACAAGAATTGTGATATCCAGTTTGCAGTGTTTCACCGGAGCATGAAAAAAAAATCATGTGCATTTACATTTTGGGTTGTTAAAATATTTCATTGTTTTTTTCATGATATCGCAAAATATAAAGGGATTTAACTGATTGACCCGTTTGAAAATAAACTTCAAGCTCAGGCTCAAACCACATCTGAGATAAACAATAGTGTTCGTAATGGAAACTTGGAACTGTAATTATAGTGTGTATTTTCATAGAAACATTGTAGCTTGTTCACCAGTAATCCCACCATATCTAAAGCTGATTATAGTGACAGTTAAAAAGTACAAGTTGACTGTAACATTATCTCCGTAAAGCTGGTTCTCATCCTCGTTGTGGATTATCTCTCATAACTCATCTGTGATTCTGCTGTTATATGACATGAGTTATTTCATTTTCATGAACTCCAGTGGCGCTATCATCTACCTGTGTCGTCAGAAGGTGTTCTCCCCCCTCTGTGAAGCTCGGAAAGCGAGATGTGAAGATCAAGAGGCTGTGTGTTGATCCTAGCTCAGGAATGGAGAGCCTGTGTGTAAAAAGTCCGTCTGTGGATGTAGCCGGTCCTGCTGGAAGCTCCAAGACTCCCCACACACACACGCCGATCCTGAGCCCAGTCACAGTTTACTGTCACGCAAAACACACAAAGTCTCTCTGGAACCAGGTTCACAGGTCCTCCATACTGTAAATAAGATGCGGTACAAATGGAGCTATCGTACAGTGAACTCTGTTCGGCAAACAGATTTGGAGACGGGCTCGGGGTGTTCTCAGAGGAAGAGGCCTTGTTGTGGTCTGTGAATGTGTCTGCTCCATAGACAGCATGACCACACCTGGCCTGCTGTTCCCGGTGGAGCAGCCAGCGGTGCACGAGGCCAGCCGTGTTAGCTATACTAGTTGTAAGGTCAAGGTCTGGACAACAGCTCAGTACTTTTGTCTGAGCGCTGGAAGTGCAGCAGATTCTCAGGGAACTATACATTACTTTCCCACAGCTGGCTCGGCAGCGTATCGCTTACAGTGTGGTTAATATTTAAGGAAATCAGCCAGTGCTGAAAAACTCTGTGTTACTTTAGGAAGCTTATATTTGATTTGATTTTATTATTATTTTTTTTTTTCAAAGAACATGCTGGTATGTTGAACAGCATTTGTGTGTGTGTGTGTGTGTGTGTGTGTGTGTGTGTGTGTGTGTGTGTGTGTGTGTGTGTGTGTGTGTGTGTGTGTGTGTGTGTGTGTGTGTGTGTGTGTGTGTGTGTGTGTGTGTGTGTGTGTGTATTTGGAATGGGCATACCACAATATCATGTCACACTGTATTATTGTATATATATTGTATGGTATCCACATCAATAAATTAAAGATATTTTTAATGTTGCAGTGAATTCAGAGCATCATTTACCTTTCAAACTGCTCCAATTGTAAAGAAAGATAATGTTTCATTTCAGGGTGTGCCTGTGACTGTGACATTTCCTTTAAACATTAATTCCTAGAAAAAAAAATTTTTAGGAAGGCAGTTTACTTTCAAATGAAATGATGATCCAGCAGAGATTTACCAAGGCCGAAGCTTTGTTGTATTTTGATTGTAGTGAGTGCAAAAAAAATATATATATTAAAAAAAAAAAGCAACAGCGTCTGAATGTAAAACACAGTTGCTGTATGGCCTTTAATTAAAAGCATGAGACAGGATATTTTCAATAATTATAATTGATTAATTACATTAGTCCACATTTTCCCATTAGGCATTTGAAATACAGTACATTTTAATTTTGATTTCAGTCTTTGGAACAATAACAGCACTTTTGGGTCATCAGTTTTTTCCTCCAAGTCTTTTTATATCACAAGAATAAAATAGATTACAACCCATGAATGTGTCATTGTGTCCCTTAACACTATTGTTACTTAGATTACACAATTGTAAACTCTAATATACTTCATAATTTTTGTAGCAAATATAATTTGTAAGCAGTACTTGGGGTAAAAAGAGTATTTTCAAAGAAGATAAATTAGAGGCATTTTGTTTTCATAGTAAGTGATATTATTAAAATCCGAAAACAGGATTTTATATAAATCGAATTTAATATTCCAGTGCCTGCCAAATGATACCTTGATAGAATAACTGGTAACATGCCAGTTACTATGAAGCTTGATAAAGCACCACAAACTGTACTTTGAGAAATTCAAGAATCTATAACGGTCTTTTATTGGAGTATCAGAGAAACAATAAAAATGCCTTTAAAATAAGGTCCGTGTTTGGGTTATTGTTCATCACACTCTAGATCCCGGTGGGAATATTAAGGGGCTATTCCAAAGTCTTTTCAGTAGGATATCAATCCAGCAACATTGCAGTGTTTCCGAGTAGGTCCCAGTACAGCCTGCTTTCTTATGCTAATGCTGGTCTGACATCAGCAGCGAGATCAAAGCGGGGCAGAAGTACTTTAGAGCTGAGTCTGCCCCCACTCAGGCTCACTCACTCTCCTCCACTCCAACCTCCTTCTGTCCACCACATACACACGCACACACACACACACACACACACACACACACCATGCGTACCTGTCCGGAGCTATTCTACCACCCCGTGCTGGATTTTACCGATGCATCTGGCTGATATCGACACAGACAGGTCTCTGAAAGGATATCCCGACGCACTGAGATTTGACTTTTCTTCTTCCTATGTCGGTTTTTTGAACGGAGGAGCGCCACGGCAAAGGTGAGGCGAGTTGGTGGTTGGAGGAAATTCCGTAGGCTGCTTGTCTTGAGACTGAACGGCGTAAAAGTTCAGGATGATTCAAAGAAACGGGAGCTGGTTGATTGTTCGTGTGATTTGTTCTGAAAACAAAAAGTGTAGGAATATTTTTAATCGGTAGGCTATACTTTAAAACACTTTTGAGACTTTATGGGTGTATTGATGGATGAACTTAATGTTTAAAATGAGAGATCACACCTACTGCCTGCTTCTGGAGACTTTTGTCCTCGATGACTTGTCTTCACAAACAGACTCGCAAAAAAAAAAAAAAACCCCAAAAAAACGTGTTTATAGGCCCAATTTACTTATGATTATACGATATCCTTGTCCGATCAGTTTGGTAATGTTCTCCAATTAGACCCGTTAGGTAGATTAGATCGTTAGGACATAATAGCTGTGTCTTCTATGGCTTGCTTCAATGGTGAGTCTCGCCCCGCTTATCTGAGTTTTGATGAGGGGCACACGGCGGATAATGTCCTTATCTGGGCCACTTCGACCAAATACCGTAAGCAGTAAATCGATTAGAGGCTACTGCATCGCGCCAAGCAGCAATAAAACCTGCAAAGTACTGGTGAACTACCTTTTTTTTGGTTTTTTGTTTGTTTTAATTTATTATAAATTATAAGCTATTTGTTTTATTATTTTAGCCTGCAGGTCAGACTTTGTGGTGCTTGAAATATAGTTGTCCGGTGAGTTCTCGTTCGCTTTATTTGAATAAATAATATTAGTGATTTCACACAGTTTTGGACGCGCCTCGGCCAATCAGGAAGGAGGAGTGACCTGCAGCTTCAAACAGGCGTGTTAACAGCTACCTGCTGTGTAAACGCGCTCACTTTAAGCTCTCTGGAGGAGCTTTCGTATCGGCTGCTATCAGATAAAGCTTCTGATGCGCTGCCCTGTCCGCTGACCGCAAATTACTGCCTTGTTCCGCTAATGTCAGCCTAAATTCTTGACATTTTTGCGCGATGACAATGACTGACACCAAACGGAATTACATAGACTTAACCTATCTGTGAAAATAAACTGCTTGATAGCGTTTAATCAAGGGGAAAAGTCCCTCCTTGTCTGACTGCCTCTGCTTCAAAGTTTAGCAGAGGTTCATGGGATTGTACAGTATAGCCTGTAACCTAAATAATCCATCCGCTTAAACCTCGCCGAGCAGTGGGATCAAAAATATAGTTTAACGGAAAAATAATCATCTATGTTATCTGAGAATGTATTCATGTGCTGTCTATTAGAGGTGATTCCCAAAAACATGAAGCTTGAAATAATTTTACACTCACTAAGTTGGTTGTTCCCTCTGAAACTGGGCATGTCTGCAGATAAAGAATGAATGTCTTTATGAACATGCAAGAGATTCTTTACTCTTCAAGGTTTCATTGCACCTCTTTTCTTTTCTAGTGTGTTTACTCATAGGAGGCCGAAGAGCTATGTAACTGTTGATTTTCTTTACTGCATACTCGAACGCTCACAACCGTGTTAGTGAATTGTCTGACTTTATCTTAAAAAGCACAAGCTTTGCTTATTTCCATATTTTACTTTTTTGTGAAATTGTTGACAGAGAAGTAAAATTCGGCTTTTTCTTTCATCGCCAATCACCTTCGATTGATCGTCATGTTTGATGGGTCTTTTTGAGATCTATACATCTTGTGATTTCAGAGCGCATGTTATGACTTTCACATTGGGTCGTACACTGTTTTCATCATCCCATCATGAAAACATACAACAAATCTGAAAATGTTACAACTGGTTTGCTTGGCACCACTGAGATATTATTTCTTTGATTCATTACAGGATTTAGAAGAGGAGGGTCTGCCATGAGACTTGGCCTTTGAGTCTGAGCCAAGAAGCCCGCCAGCCCTTTGTATTTGTGTCCTGTGTGAACTGGAGCCACTGTCCAACCATGAGGAGCAGCTCTCATGTCCTGCCTCTTGTTGTGCTCACGGCTCTGCTGCTGTCTCAAGTCTGCTCTGGCATCAAATGGCTGTAAGTATTCTCCAGAGTGCCACCATTTCCTTCTTTAGGCCATTTGCCATCTTTATACTGCTTTGCATTCGAACAATGTTGAAACAGATGACGTCAGTAGGATACTCAATATTGTGTGGCTCTTTTCTATGTGTTTTATGGAGTGCAGGGCCCATGGCAGCTTTGAAATGGGCCCCAACATTCCTCAAGTTGCTCCTGATCAAGGCAGAGACTGTGTGTTATGTTCATGTATATCGGATGAAGGGGACAGTAGATTAGCCTCTTTCTTTTATGGATGTGGATGCAGCTTCAGAAAAAGAAGACAGCATATGTATTTCAGTTTGCAGATTCAGGTTCAATGTACCTCCTGCTGTACAATAAGAAGAACAGAAATTAAAACTGTGATGACGAGGCGTCGTGGTGGTGCAGACAGCTCCAGTGATGTCACTGGTTTCTGTGTGTAGGCCAGTTAGGCATCAAATGACAAAAATAGAGCGCTGTAGAAGGAAGCTGTGATGCTGTAAATGTTAACAAATGTTGATTGCTCACACTGAGCACCATATTGTTTTCATGCCTGTTAAAGCAAACAATAATTTTCACAATAATTTTAGGTGAAATTCCCAGGTTGCTGTTTTTAGATGTTTCTGTTGAACGTTTGGTTTTCTTACAAACCATTGGAGCCTCTCTTCACTATTTGCATGCTGTGTGATTTATTTCTTGGTCTGACTTTTTTTTGTTTTTGTTTATCTCTGTGCTTTATGTCTGATCACTGTAAAAACATACCTTTCTGCATTGGCTTTAACAAAACTAGCAGTGGCTTCTTATCAGAAGGAGAGGCAATGCTCCCAGCGGGTTAGCTCGGATGGCATGTGCTAAATCTAAGTGAGAAGTCTTACAGTGTTGATAATGCACAGCGGTGCAATGCAAAACAGATGCGGCTGTAAACACCTGTAAGTGGCGGGTTAGTACGAGCCCAGTGGAGTCACAGCTTATCATTGGGCACAGAATGACGGCCCCTCGGCCCCTAATGCAAAACAGGCCAAGGTGCAGGCGGCGCTGCCTAGTTCTCACGAACTCTCAGCAGAGTGCAAGACACAGAAAGCAGAGATCAGCACTAACCTGCTCTGCCTGTGGTTTCTCTATTAAGTTAATCCCCAATAAGTTAAAATGGGTTAAATTAAATGAGTGCACCCTTTAGTCGTCTGTAAACAGTTGATTCATGTCAAACTGATGCCATGAAGGACATTGCTTCCTGTGGTGGAAAATTCAAATAGTGAGGGACCTACGCAATTTCTCATCTGACTGTGGATTTGAATGTAGTGGAGTTTTTATATTGTTTTGGCGTATCTTGAGGCCTTTTCTGTGCTTTAACAAAAGAAAAGCCCCGTGCCAGGAATCTGTCACTTGTATTTTATGAATCCGCAGCTGACTTTCCTTTGGGATTCTCACTGTGATAAGATGGTTCTTTGCTGCAGCTCATGCCAAAATACTTCCCTGCCTAAAGCATTATCTGTTTTGATTTTACAATTGTTTGCTAAAAGCTGATGTGTCTCACAGCCTAGAAATGTGTGTACACAAGAAACCCAAATCTCTCACTATAAATTCTTATAAATGTGATCATATCTTTTTAAGCAGTCAGCACCATAATGCCATCATCACCACCCACAGTTAATACAAATATACTGATAATACATACTGACCAATAGCTTTTGTTTCTTTGTCTTTTCCCCTTACAGAGCAATATCACACGCTCCTGCATCTTTACACGTCAACCAGACCCAGCACTGTAAGCTGCTGCCTGGCATGGTGTCCTCCCAAGCTCAGCTGTGCCGTAGTAACCTGGAACTCATGCAAACCATTATCCAAGCTGCCCGCGAAGTCAAGAAAACATGTCAGAAGACCTTCGGTGATATGCGCTGGAACTGCTCCTCCATTGACATCCCCATGGATTCCCCAAAGTATCGGCCAGACCTCGACCGAGGTATGGACATAAACCATTTGGAATGACAGTGCGGACACACACAACATAAGAAAAACGGCTCCAAGTCGGATGTTTATGGTTTAGCTTGACAATCAATGAACATCCAAAAAGTTATTAAATGCTACATTTGTTGCTGTTCAGTTTGCAGTAACTGCTGAAATCCTCAGTTCTTTAATTGTGTTTGTGCTCGGATGCCACAATAGATCTTTTTTCATGTGTTAACATGGCTGCTATCTACAGAACTCTGATACAGAAATATGTATAAACAATTTCTGGTTTTATGATGACATGTTGCCTCATCTGTCCATTTTATTGCTGCCAGCCAAATGATCTGATCATTAATTCCTGAGCCCTCACTAGGAACTTGTACTGAAGCTGTTAGTGAGAATAATCTCTCCCCTCCCCCTCTCAACAAGATGTGCAGATTTGATATGAAATTGTGATTGATGTGTTAATTCTGTAACCCGCTGCATTTTCAGACTGCACGCCTGTTTGTGTTGCAGTCTGACTTTTGTTCCTATCGCCAGAAGAACCTTGAATCAGCCAGAGACAGTTGCTGGGTTGTGGGAGGGGATGGAAGGGGGGTGATGGTGGTGGTGGTGGTGGTGATGGGGGGCGGGGGCAACTCTCCCCGAAAAAGGATACTGGCTGCATTTTGCTGAATGAACAGTCTGCAGCGAACAGGAAATGTCTCATCTTTGTCCAGGGATGGCTTTGATATAACCAGCCCATGGTCATACATGATTTCATCCCTGACTTCAAATTGCTCCCCAGCCTTTAACATATGTGCTCACCGTGTACGCACATCACCACCAATTACATCAGCGCTCACTCTGCATTAGAGCATGAACCCTGATGTATGATAGATACGTTTTGTGCGCCCACTTTAATTTTTTAGTGAGACAGAATAAAGGCAGAGAGGGAAATTAGAGAGACATAGCGGTAGATAAGTTGATTATGCAGCATCAGTGGTTTGTAAACTTAATGTGGATGTTTTGATTCATTATAATAATTTTTTAATCACTGGAATCCATAGTAACCAACATCAGTTAAAGCTGACTACTATTTGCTCCATGCTGGCAGTAAATGCTAGTAGAGCAGAAGAGTAAAAAACACTGTTTACACACTGTACTGCCATAAAGTGCAAATATTATTATTTACATTTCTAAATCCACAGATATTTTATTACTAACTTGTCCACTAGACTTGATACGAGTAGTCACTTCACAGATTAGTTAAAAAACAAATTTCAGCTCCAGCTTTTGGTTGTTATTTCAGTCACACAAAACAAGATTTCTGATGTCATCACATTGGGCTTTATCTCGTAGTAACAGGAATATATTATGATTATGATAGGACTATATTCTGTCTTCATTTAATACATGCAATAAACCAAACAATGAGCCAAGAGGAGGATCTACTAAATAATCTTTAGTTACAGTCTTATTAACTGCTGTTCACCACTGGATGTATTTATGCTCCATTTTTATCCTTGAACTCAGGAGGATGTTATCTTTGAACGGCTGTGATGTCTACACTGTTTGTTTGCCGGGTTAGGGACTAAAGAATCTGGCGTGTTTCCTTTGAAACTACAGTATATCATTTGGATTTCCCTACCTGTTTCTATCAGGAACAAGGGAGGCTGCATTTGTCTACGCCCTGTCCGCTGCAACCATCAGTCACACTATAGCTCGGGCATGCACCTCTGGGGATCTACGGTTGTGCTCATGTGGTCCGATCCCTGCGGAGATCCCAGAGCCTGGCTACCGCTGGGGTGGCTGCGGTGACAACCTGCACTACGGATTGATCATGGGCTCCAAGTTTTCTGATGCTCCCCTGAAGATGAAGCGCTCAGGTTCCCATGCCAACAAACTGATGCACCTGCACAACAGCGAAGTTGGGAGACAGGTACGCAGTATGGACACATCTCTTTGTCTTAAAACAAGATAAGAAATGCAAAGATCTTGTCCCATATTTACCGATCCCATATCTAACCTCCATGTCCTCTCTCCTCATGTCCAGGCACTGAGAGAGGCACTGGTGATGAAGTGTAAATGCCATGGTGTGTCTGGATCCTGCTCTATAAGGACGTGCTGGAGAGGCCTGCAAGACCTGAGGGAGATCGCCATGGACCTGAAGATCAAGTACCTGTCTGCCACTAAAGTTGTTCACCGGCCCACGGGGACACGCAAGCAGCTCGTCCCCAAGGACATTGACATCAGGCCAGTGAGGGACAACGAGCTGGTCTACCTGCAGAGCTCCTCGGACTTCTGCTCCAAGAATGATAAACTGGGCTCTGTTGGCACACAGGATCGGTGAGTAAGACAGGTTTTGACCCCTTTTGATTGTTAATGTGCATGACATAGAGGGGGATATTTGGTAGTGATGATTGTTCTCTGATGCTTAGAGTTAGATTTGTTAGCATGACTCACACCAGTGCCAGACCACATGCAGCTGACAAAGAGGTTCTGACCAATCCTGAATGTCTGCTCATCCAGGATGTTGACTCAAGTGTAGTGCTGTCCTGCCTGGTGGCACCGTTTACTTTACAGGCTGCCTGATAACAAGCGCTGGCCCTGAGAGTGCTTCGTCTGTGGCTTGTCTGAGCATGTGCTACTGAAAAGGCCACTGTGACTGGAGCTCTTGTCCTGCTATCTGAAACAATTACTAATACGGATATTCTTAGGACTGAGAGCACTCAAGCTGATATTGATTTAAGAGGGCCACACAAACAGGGAAATAGTTAATGGTCCCCCAAAGATAAAGGTTTACTTACACCATACCACCTGTGCGAACTGTGTTTTAGCGGATATGTTCCTGCTCTGTGAGAAGGAAGGGGGTAGCAAGGAACTGAGGGTTCAGAGAAATTATAGTACAAATATACAGTACTATCCTTTGAACTGATTGTATTTCCCGAATGTGGATAACTGTGTTGAAGAGAAGGACAGGTTGAATTTCAGGCTTTATTATTTAGTTTTGAATCACAGGGCACAGGAGGCTAATTTGGAGAATGACAAGGAGGGTTTCTGACGTTTCTCAGTAAAAAACATGATCTCATAAATGCATGGTCAACCAGACACACCTTAGTTTACAAGAAAAATGTAGTGTTGTTCATCCACATGCACCACAGCGTGCTTCAACAGTACCAGAAAACAATCATGGCTGTGTATAGTGTCGAAGATAAAACGGGTACTGAATGCCATATAATGTTGTTAGTTATAAATGGCACACATCATATGTCATATCATGTGGCAGAAGACATGCTTCATGTCAGAGACACTCACTGTGCCCAATGCATCTCCGCAGCCTGATAACGCAGCAGCCACACAGTCCACTACATTAGTGCTTCTGCCAAATCATGTGGCACCCGCATAGCTATCGTCTTTCCATGAATGTGTCATGCCAGTGTTTGTGCATGAGTAAACTATGAGTGTAAACATGTGGGTATTGATTATTCCTGTAATAGACTGATTGTATTGGAGGGATTCTCTGCCTCCCCTACGTCATAATGCTTGATCACATGGTATAAATACTGTCCGTCATCTCACCAGTGACTTTTCCTTCTGGTTGACTTGAATTGAACAGTTTTTACACTTGAATTGATCCGGCTCCTGACTGGATTGCCAGCTCTGACCCTCACACCACATCTAGGAGCTGTACCAATGCAATAAGAGAATCTGGGACAGGGAAAGTGAATTTTAGAGCAGTCCCTCATGAATTAAGTGTGATCGCTGGTGAAAGAGCATGTCATGTCCCTGGAAAGTACCTGTGCTTTAGTTTTTAATTAGATTATTGTCTCTCCTTAAAACAGCAGAAGTGAACTATACAATTTGCAGTGCTGTCCTCTTGCATGACAGATGTGATATAACGAGATCTTACTCCTGATGAAACATATCTGTGTGAGGGTTTCTGTCTATTTGCTGGCTCACACTGATGTAATAAACCTGTCTTACATTCTCGATGACTCTTGTCCCTCCTCCACCTTGTTCTTCACTCCTGCCGCAGCCATCAGCTCAGCGGCTCTCTCACCCTGCTGGTCATTAACACTCTGACATCATAAAACAAAGCAATTATGTGGAGAGGGCGTGCTAAAGAGAGGGAGGCTAGCACTGTGTATTCAGTGTGATTTATGGCAGGGCTATTCTCTGCTCATTCAAGATGCCCCAGGCTTCTGAAATGAGAGGCTCCAAAGCACCCACCGCTCAAAGACAACGAAACAAAAAGAAGATGGAAGAAAACAATGTTTGGGAGAAGGAGAGCACAAAAGGTTAAAGCACGCCGGTCGGTCAAGCCCTTTCAGAAGACTATTGTAGACTCCTGACAGGCTGCGAGATTGTGCAAAATGATTTAGAATGAAGCTGTAAATGTAATTGTCTTGGGCAGGAAAGAAAATAGGAAATATGTTATCTTTCATTGCCTGTTGTTCAGTCCAACATTTGCCTCCCTTTTCTATGTCTTGGTTTGGAGAAAGTATTATTGCAACACAAAATAAAACGAAAGTCTAACCTGATAGCTTCTGTGTTTTCCAGGCAGTGCAACAAAACCTCATTGGGCAGTGACAGCTGTGACCTGATGTGCTGTGGCCGTGGCTACAACCCGTACACGGAGAAGCTGGTGGAGCGCTGCCACTGCAAGTACCACTGGTGCTGCTATGTCACCTGCAAAAAGTGCGAGCGGATTGTGGAGCGATACGTCTGCAAATGAGTCCTCGCTCCCGCCGGCCCCACCAGCAGTCCCTGCTTTTTACCCAGCTACCCGAGGCTACAGATTAACCAAAGCACTACAATACAGAGAAGGCTTACTTTTGTTTTAAGCATGCGTGTCTGAACGAGAAGTGGTCTATTCTTGCATCAGTATCATTTTTGTATCAACTCTCCAAACTGCCAGTTGGGCATTCGCGCTTTCTTGCTCCACACACCTGGGCGTTGGGAGTGTGGCGTTTGGTTCATGTGAAGACCGCCGTCCTCCCGGGTATTTTCTTTTTCTTGTTAATGGTTATAAATGCCCCCCAACAGGGATACTAAAATCTATTTTATTATATCTCTAATAAAGAAATAATGTTGGATTTTATGCTGGAGGAGAGGGATTGTCTTCTCTCCTGACTAGACAAAGACTTATGTTTGGCTTCATTCCACAGAAATTAAAAGGTTCTCATGGATCCACATTTTTGTTTTTTGGTACTATTAAAACTTTTTTCCTCTTCAGAAATACACGAGAGGAAAAAGGAACACAAAGGGAACATTACGAACTTTGCATTCAAGGAACATTTTTGTGGTTGATGTTTTGGACTCTCAGCGTGTGTCCTGTGTGGATCATGACATGCCTGCATCCCTGTGGATTGAGAGAAGACATTTAAGGACTTTGTGAAATGGTGCATTATCTCCTTTTTGTCTGACATGCAGGCAATTCAAAATATATTCTATTTTTCAGAGCATATGAGCTGAACTCATGGATTTTGTAAACCACCTTTGTGTGGATGTACATACTGTTATTTTGTATACTGAAATAAAGAAAGAAGTATTTATAAATAATTAAATGATCTTCACCATCATCTTTACGTGGATATTTCATGTTTTTCTCCTTTTCTGTGAACCGCAACTTTGATGACGTCTCGTTGAGCCCATTTTTCACAAATCTGGCAAAGACAAATCTATAATCTCCACAACTAATGATCGCAAACTTCGCAACATTTATTGTAATTCTCCTCTAATCCAAGTGTTATAAAATAGCAGTTAACCACATCTTATAGCACACTGATTGTAAATCACAGTCGGGTATGAGTTGCAGGGTTCAACCTGACAGCCTACTGGGATCACTCTTTGAATTACCCAAATCCTAGGAAAGTGTTGGTTTGGCCATTCCACTTCCAGACAAAAGCCATTGCAAAGGGATGTTTGTCGCTCCTACCACGGCTTTAACACTTAAACACTCATCTGTGTGAGACAACCAATGGACAAATATCAAATTTAAAAAAAAGATAAATCTAATTTACTTTTAACATAGAAGACCGCAAGCCTGTTGTTGGGAACAAATTTGGTGCAGTGTGGAGCTGAGATATTACCCTCTGACCAGCCTTGTGTTGGTTAAAGTGGTTCTCATGATTTTACACTGACAGAAATAGCTGTGGAAGATGTTGAGCCCATGCCATGAGCTCACATGATGCATTGCAGCACCAGCCTGCACAGGCTGCACACTCACTTCTTGACCCTAGCCTGTGGACGTACACAGAAACTGTCAAAACAATCCGGCATACTCTGGAAAAACAAGGCGGAGGGGAATGTTATCAACAGTCATTTGGATTTTAGAGGCCTTTTTATGATACTGGACTTGTCTCACAACTGTCCTTTTAATTTAATTTAATTTTTAGCCGCAACCACGGGTGGAAAAGAGTTGATTAGGCTCATCATCTATTTCAAGCCTTGAGCTAAAATGTGACTCCACTTTCAAAGCCAAGTAACTAGTTACACAACTTTTTGAATGTTCCAACAGAAAGACTGAGTATAGTTACTGAACAACAACTTCTAAGTCTTTATAAAGGTTTGATCAGTGGACATTGTTGTGGCAACAGTCTAAAAGCAGCAGTAGCCAGAGAGGACATATAGCATTTAGTGGTCGTTAGGTTTGGGGGCAGGGAGGATCCGCTGTGTGCAGGTGATCAGGGATCTAATGTCTGCACACTGGCCTGTCCGTCGACAACGTCAAGGACTCTTCAGTCACTGACATTCCTCTGCCTGGCATTTGGAGAGAATAGGTTATGAGTCTACCCACTGCTGTCTGTCACTGAGTTCACTACTACAGAAATGTGAAGCTTCACCTGCTGATTGAGGACTAACTTGTTGCCCTCAAACCACAGTAGATGTGGCTCCGTGGAGTCAAAAGTGTTTTTCAGGACATCCAAGTCCCTGAGTATGTGAGGGAGTGGATGCAAAGCTTCATTGTATATCATATGTTCCTGCAGAAACTGAATAGGTTTTAAAACAGTCACATAATTGTCAAATATAATCCGGAATTTATCGATAAAGTGAAGAGACAATCAGCTGAATCCCAGACCTCTTGGAAATCACTAAATCTACTAAATATGCAATTGTGTAAATGTGTAAAGGAAGTTCAGAAATTCTCCTGGAATTTGCATCACACCAAAATCATATGAAATTGTCACAACTAAAACCTAAGCATGACATTAGAGTAATTTCATCATGGCTCTGAAGATTAGATAGGCCTGAGGTCTGGCGCTGTTCAGCGTAGAAATGCTAGACTGACCCCCTGAACAACCATTGTTATCATTAAGCCGTGCAACTATTCAGATGACCTTCGACTAACCCTTCTGAAATATCTCACCTAGACAAAGTCCACATAATAGAACATTTCTTTAAGGCCTGAAAGTGCTAAGACTAAGTTAACCTGCTGTTCTTAAGGTGCTCCATATTTTTCCAGACTTCTGTCAACACAAAGCTGTGGCGGAGTGGAGCAGTGGCTCTGTGAGTAAATTGGACATAAATGGGCTGCCTTTTTGGCCAGGATCAGGTTAAAAAAAAAAAAGAACTTTGGAGCCGCTGTCATCCTGGCTGTTAAAGACTTTAGTGTTCGAAACGAAGACAAAACAAAAGTAAAAACAAAATAACGGAACTAATTGCTGCCGAAGTTTATGTTTCTTTTCTTTCTTTCTGTCTTTGTCAGAGTATCTAAGTATCTCTCCATGCTTGGTGTGACCCCTTGCTCTGTGGGAATTGCCTGGTAATAGAGAAGGAAAAGAAGACTTTAATTGAGAGCAGTGAAAATATCAGGGGTTAATGTCAGCCCGGACAATATAAAGCCAATTGCCTTTGTGCTACCCGCAGTTTAGAAAAGTAGCTGTGAATGAGGGAGACAAAGAATTTGGCTGGAGTGGTAAAGGCTTTCAGATGTACTGACCCGTACTGTAAATGGACTTTTGTGGACCCCACCCCCACCCTCACTCTCCAGCCTTTAAATAGGAGACCAGCAGCATGTGCTGTTAAAGGCCCTTTTGTGTGTGTGTGTGTGTGTGTGTGTGTGTGTGTGTGTGTGTGTGTGTGTGTGTGTGTGTGTGTGTGTGTGTGTGTGTGTGTGTGTGTGTGTGTGTGTGTGTATGTGTGTGTGTGTGTGTGTGTGTGTGTGTCCTCAGGCACGTTGCCGGGAGATAGCAGATCATGCAAAGTATGCACCTTTCTAGATAAAGACAAACCAGTGGATGGTTAAAGAACATACAGTGACACCAGGAGTTTATGGTGTTTAGTCGGAAACTAATTTAGCCAAAGACCTTTAAAGCAAGTGCGGGATTTTTACATATAAATAAACTTCCGTTACATTCAAGCTCTTGCCGAAAAAGTTCAAACATTCCTAATTTATTCTATCACCGATAAATCTCTTTTTAGTTCACTATTCAATTTTTAAATCTACTGCCTGGTGGAGCTTTTCCTCAGTGGAGCACTTTAAAAGAAGAAAAAGGGAAAGAGATCTGACACAGCTGTTGCGTAACAGGTTATTATTAGTAAAATATATGGAGTTGGCTATGTAGCAATTACGTTTTTATAATGCATCGCATTGTCAGAAGAGAACGACAGAAATTCCACCCTGCAGGTACAAGTGAATTTAAGGTGTCTGGAAATAACATTAACATTTAGTGTTTTTATTTTATCCTTTAGTTCACCCTTCAATTTTAGAAATTACACCTCATAAATTCTGCATGTCCAGGTCCGTGTCTTTTTTTTTGTTTGTTTTTGTGTAGGTTGTTATAGACAGAAAAAAAAAACCTAAAAAAAACCTTCAATTTAAATACTGACTTGACTGATTTAGATTACATCCTACTGAAAACTTATCCTGGAACAGCTGTAATATCAACGACAATAATGACATTGTAGCTACTGTAAATATTTTGTTTTAATTAATCTAATGAACCCACGTGAAAGCAGATATGCAAACATAATAAACATAAAATGTATGTTGACATGTGACTGGAATATTACAGTCGAATGGAAATTATTTTTCAAAGCTTCCTTTCCCTTAAAATAACTTTTTTTTTTTTTCACATTTGCTGGTTTCAAACGGGAGCAGAGCTACAGTGCAGATTTTGTTTTCTGTTAATAGTCACAGAGAGGTAAGGTAATTGCAGTAAGCCTATAAATTCATACAGCACACAAATTAGGATAAGATATGTGTAACTCAGGTTTGCAGCGTAAACAGGTGAAAAGCCCGCCAAGCAAAGCCAACTCAAGTTTTAAAGCTGAAATCAACAGCAACCGCAGAACTAAATTAATTTCAATGATTCCTTCAATTTCCTAATTTATACATCTCCATCATATTCTCATTCATTTCACTTTTTCAGAGTTATGCACCTTCCAGATAAGAAGCATATTAGTTTATGCAAGCCAAACGACATAACACAAATTAGACTAACCTGCACTTTAAAATGCTGCAAGAGAAAAATCCGTAAATTAAATCAGTGCTTATCTGGATAGCAGACCTTCAGCATAAGCTATACAAGCCAGGATAGATTAAAAGAGCTGTGGAGAGGGAAGGAGCGAGACTGAATTAATATGAATAAAAGAAACAGCGAGCTAAGTATGCTGGGAAAAGTAAACACTGGTCCGTGTAATCACAGTAAATCTGTCCAGGGGGCCAACAGAGCAGGCTGTGCCCTCAGTCCAGGAGTCAACAAACCCAAAGAAAAAACAGCTAACTAACTAACATTACTGAGAGGGGTTAAAGAGGGTAGCGGTGCGGCTTTATTCACATGAAGATCAGTGAAACGCCGCCATATTTACCTAGTGTCTGGATGAGTTAAACTATGTAAACTTCAGTATATAATTCAAGGAGAGATTTCAGGGTCACAAATGAAAAGAAGACTTCAGTGACGGTGTCGGAGGATTTTTGCCTGATGTGTGCGTGTTCTGTGAAGACAGTCGTACCTGCAGGATGGTTAAGGCTATTTATGCCACCACTAACATGAAACCTCTCACTGTTGAAGGCCAGACTAAGAACATTCACCGAGATCAGCCGTGCTGATCTGATAAATGAAGCGGCCCCGATCCCCACACCAACCACAGATCTGTTAAGTTGTCAGGCCAATTGCCTTTGCAAGGCATTTCATCAACCCTGCATGAAGAATTTCATCCCTGCTAATATCCTAATCTAACAGGCACATGTCCCGCCAAGTTAACTGATGTCATATAATCACATCAAAGGAATCGGTTTAATGGCAGAATTGACAAATGATGGAATATTAAGGAAACCATGAGAACAAAGAGATGATGTTATGCAATAATTACTTTTATTTGTATTAAGATTTGCATTACTTTCCCATCTGTCAGTGATGCAAAGGAAACAGAGGTGATGTTGATTGTCAGTTCATTTATTCTAGTCTCAATATTTCTAAAAACTGAGGCGCAGACTTTATGAGTACATTTCAATCCAATTTAGCTCAGGCTATTAAGGACACAGCTCATGTGAGGGGGCAGAGAACATTAAAATAATGAAATAAAAAAAAGAAAACAAATGAAAACATTCCACAATGATCAGGCATTTACAAACAGACGAAAACGCCACTGGCTCCACATTCTAGAGTTTAGCCTGACTGAGTTTAGTTCAAGATCAGCTAAAACCTAAATAATGCTGTTTGCAGATTCAGATGACACACACAATATCTGTCAAGCCACTCTGAGGCAGTACCAGCCAGGAAGAAATCAGAAAATGCCAATGTTCAGTTTTTCCTTAGTTATAACAATACTAACCTTACTCACATATTTGGATTATATTTTATGTGAAAATTCATACCATACTGTAGCAAACCCTCAACAACAACAACAACAATTAAACACATTATAATATTGTTTTTGCCACAACTTTTCAAAACTCTGATTTCTTTCTCAAAGTCGATTTAGACCTCTGTGTTCTCATTTATTTAATAAATCGATGTTTAAAACTTGAATTTTACATGCTTCACATATTCAAACAAAGCTTCTCTCTCTGACTCAACCCATGCTTTAAATGATCATCTAGCCTTAGCATGTAATTCTTTGTCAAAGTCTCTCCATCCTAACTTCACATTGTACACATTAGTCTTCACTTTATGTTAAGACATACAGGATAAAAAGAGTTTCCTGAATAGCTTCATACAAGAGACATAACTCGGTACCACATTCCCAGTTCTTGCAAATGATAACAACAAATTATGGCATCTTTTGGTAGCTCAGTACTGGCCAGCATGGCATCAGACATTGTTAAATAAGACAAAAAACATTGAAACACTTGGAATAAACTCGCCCACACTATACTGATTAGCAGATCTTCACTTGAAGCAAAGCATAGCTTGAGCGTTCTTTTGTGTCAGGGAACAGTTTTATAAAATAAGTGCTCTAGTGGAGATCGTTGGGGAAAGACTTTGTTTGTCATATATAGATATATTGAAAACAGATGTGGACCTTGTTTATTTCTGTCAAATACAGTATTCCCCTCTCATTGTGACAGATGGCCAAAGGTTAAATGTGAGAATCAGTCTTCTTCAAGGTTTTAAAATTCAGCAGCCTGCTGATCACCATTCAGCTTTGTTGAGTATTTTGTTAACCCAAGCAACTCAGGCGGTTCACTGGAACATTGGCCTAAGTGCTAAAATTGCTCCTCCACTTCCTTTGACAGCCACAGTTGTTGAGTGGCTGAACCATCACACAGTCTTGGCTTAAAGCAGATAGACCATATGAGCTCAGTGTGGGCCTCAAATCCCCCCTGATCTGGTTAAATGCCGCCGTTCTATCAAGTTGTCCAAATGAATGGCTGAGGCATAAAATTCAGAAATATTTTCTCTTGCTGCAACTCAAGCGCATCACAGTAAATCAATCATTGGCCCTCGCAAATCTTTCCGCTTGAGTTCTCATTTAAAGGAACCATTTTTTATTGGAGGAAAAACCAAAAGATGTGACGAGAGAATCGACTTTTTACACATGCATATTTAGTTGAGTCTCTCCACCATTTGTCACATGAGGGTAATTTTGAGTGGTAGCCAGATTATCCCCTTGCTTTAATTGCTTCCATACTTCTCAGTTTGAATGAGGTTAGACCATTTATTTGGCAAATGACTGAGTGTGAGGGGCAGCCAGTAAAGTCATTATGTGTGATTAGCACTGTTTGCAGCTCTGACTTCAGTTGTCTGATTGGTGACGCGCCTTGTGGGAAAAGAGTATATTTTTTTTATATGAACAACAAACTGGAAACTATGTGCCACCATCAATCATCAATGACCTGCTACTGCAAGTAAAACAGGTGCTGAAATATTTGGAGCTCCACCAGTTTTGAAAGGTAAAATTAGCACAGACATACTGTGTTTTGGCTGATATTATATGTACTTATTGTTATAAATAATTAAAATTCTTAAAAGGAAGAAAAACGGTATCTAAACCTTTTGATGCATAAAAAGTGTTACATTAATATACTCAAGTCAAGTAATAACTATAGTTTATTCCCACTTGACTTTTTTTGTAGTTAGTGTTTATTGTAAAATCTGTCACTTTAAAGGGTTTCGGGGTATGTTTATGTTATATCCTATTCACATAACTTAAACTTTTTACAAAATATAAATGCTCAAACTGCTCTTAGAAGATGTATCTGTTGTGGTAACATTGTCTTCAGGTTTATTATTGAGAACATAGAAGTGTCAAAACACAAAGTCAATGAGACCTTAACACTTTGTATGGATGGATGGATGGATGGATGGATGGATGGATAGATAGATAATGATTACGTTTTTGATACTGAGGAAACTCTTGAAATAATAATTGAAAATCAAAACGCACAAATAATTAGTGTGAAAAAAAAAATATAGAGACATAAGGAGCTACTGCAACTGTCTACTTAAATAAATCTCAGCCAGGCACCTTTTTCATCGCGCCACTGGTCTAATAACCAGTTTTATCATAACCAACAGAAATAATGCCCAACGCTATGTAATGTAATAAACCAAAGTTAACCTCTAACTTTCCTTCATAATAACTATTTTTTTTTACTGACGACCAGGTAAAGTTTCTATGAGACGAAACTGCACTTCTTTTTTTCAAACATGGGAATGACTAAATAACTACATCCAACGTTTGGTTAGAAGAGTTCTCGTGGATGGTACCAAAACCCATTTGTTCTTCCGTCTCTGACCTACAGACCTCGACCACAGGTCCACTACATTACACATGTAGCCTGATGCCAGCCTTGATTTACTGGCCTCATTTAGACCTGCAATGATCTCAACCCTCGGTTTGGCTGTTAAATATACACAATGATGGAGCCAAGAAGACAGCAGGCACTGCTGCTACACAGTCTCACCTCCTCCAATGGCGGATACATCCTGGCTAGTGACTTGATTCATCCACAGATGTACACACAGTGTGTGGTCGCAGAATCTCTTATCAATACATACTCCTGAAAGGCCTTTCGTTAAACCTGTACAAGTGGCCTCACAACAGTGAACACATTAAAGTTGGACCTACAATCACAAAGCACATTTAGAGCTGGTCATGAACATATTAGACTGCATTGTGACTGTAGGATGAATGCAGAGAATATTTCCCACCTGCGTTTGACACAAATACAGAGATGGCCCTCCTTCTGTCTCTGAGCAGCTTCCCACTGCTAGAGCAGCCTCTCTCTCCTCTGTCCTGATCCTTCTTGACCTTTCTGCTGCATTTGACACAGTGAACTACCAGATCCTTATTTCCTCCCTTCAGGACCTCGGTGTCTCAGGCTCTGCTCTCTCCCTGTTCTCATCCTACCTAAATGACCGCACCTACCTGGTAACTTGGAGAGGATTGGTGTCTGAACCTTGTCCTCTCACTACCGGGGTCCCTCAAGGCTCCATCCTGGGTCCCCTCCTCTTCTCACTGTACACCGACTCTCTCGGCTCTGTCATTCACTCACATGGCTTTTCCTACCACAGCTATGCTGATGACACCCAACTGATCCTCTCTTTTCCCCGATCTGAAACATAGGTAGCCGCACGAATCTCTGCCTGTCTGACTGACATCTCTCAGTGGATGTCCTCACACCACCTGAAAATCAACCTCGACAAGACCGAACTGCTCTTCCTTCCAGAGAAAGACTCTCCCACCCTCGACCTGACTACTACCTTCAACAACTCTGTGTTATCCCCGACCCTGACTGCTAAGAACCTCGGAGACACTCGACAGTCAACTCTCTCTTTCTGCCAACATCGCTGCAACGACACGTTCCTGTAGATACATGCTGCACAACAGCAGGAGAATACGTCCTCTTCTCACTCAGAAGGCGGCACAGGCTCTGGTCCAGGTTCTGGTCCAGGCTCTGGTCCAGGTTCTGGTCCAGGCTCTGGTCCAGGTTCTGGTCCAGGCTCTGTTCCAGGCTCTGGTTATCTCACGCTTAGACTACTGTAACTCCCTCCTGGCAGGTCTACCCGTTAGTGCCATTCGTCCTCTGCAGCTCATCCAGAATGCAGCAGGTCAACTAGTCTTTAACCTCCCTAAATTCACTCACACTACTCTGCTCCCTTCACTGGTTACCAGCAGCTGCCCGCATCCATTTCAAAACATTGGCACACGCGTGCCACGCTGCAAACCAATCAGGTCCAATCTACATCCAGGACATGGTCAAACCCTACACCCCAGCCCGCTAACTCCGCTCTGCCAATCGGCTTGTCGCTCCCTCCCGCTAAGCTCTCTACAAAATCATAGCTGTTTGCTGTCCTGGCTCCTAAATGGTGGAATGAGCTCCCCACCGACATCAGGACAGCAGAAAGTCTGTACATCTTCCGCTGCAAACTAAAAACACACCTCTTCCGACTTTACCTCAAATAGGTAGCACTTACTTATAGCACTTTGAAGTTTGGCTATCTTGAAGAAAATTGTACTTTTGTGACCACCAGTACCACAGGGTGGGTTATTTCCTTAGAATTTAGCTAGAACAACCACGGATCCACAAGTGACTGAAAGCAAATTTTTGATTTTATACACTTTATTAATCCCCGAGGGGAAATTTCTTCACTACAGCAGGGGGGCTCTCAGGGACTGAGGCAAAGGATTCCCCCAAGATTACAAATGTTTATTCAAACAATTTTAAGAATATAACAGTAAAATAAAAAGCAATTTATTAAATCAACTCATGAAGAAACTAAGCATAAAATCACAATCCAATGTGCTTTAAAACAAGCGGAGTGCTACTGGTGACTAGACCGCAGCTGTAGGCAGTACAAAGGGGGGGGGGAACAGACTCTGGGACAGGGCCCTCACCAGCTCCTGTGTTAATATTGTAACATTATATATATTCTTATTAGCAGTTTCTTGTCATTTAGCAATGTGCTGTTTTGCTCACTCTGATCAGAGAATAAAGTCACATACAGACAGAATGTCAGCAACTGAAAATACTGGAAATAAAATACATCCATTATGTGCTTAGAGTAAGTAAGTCAGGGAAGACTAATCTTTATTTGAAGAGGAATAACTGGAGGACCATTACAAGGGGCAAGTAGATGTGAAGGGTTAAAGCAATTAGCACACATCTCTGTCACATCCTGCTGGAGACCACATCACAGATGTTCTGCCAGTGGACTCGATAACTCCTCCTTTCTCCCACTAACCTCCTCATGGTGCTGCTGGGGGCTGCACTTTTCCAACTCTTTCTAAATAGTCCAGTCCTAATATTTACTTCTCGCTTTTAAACCTAAGCAGAGCGGGAGCTGGCTGCAGTCTGTCAGAGCTGGAGAGTGGCGATGGCAAGAACTGATGCCCTCGTTAATTCTACTGAGGGAAACAAACATTTGTCCTTCAGAGGGGAGGGGGTGTAGGCTACTCTGAAACTTGTGTGTGTGCATACATGAGTGTGTGTGAGTGACTTACAGGACAACTAACAGCAAGGTTAGTATTGTTCTGGTCCTAAATATACTGTACTGTCTACATGTCAGGAAAGATTTAAGCAGATATCTAACATGCACATCAGTGAGATACAACCTAAGCTGTACAAAATATTCACTGTAGTGTTCAGCAAGAAACATAAGAGAAAGCAAGGAAGGACAATACAAGAATACTGTTGGTATGAAAGCAGTGTGACCAGCCAATAGCAGATCTTTAGTTTCAGTTTAATGACAATAACACTGAAAACGGAGAACTAACAATTTAGCTTTGTGCAGCAATGGTTATCCAACCAAACGATTAAGGAGGTTTTTTTCTCTTTCTGTACCAAAGTTTCATAAACCAATAAAAGCAATACAATCTGCTTTGTACATTGTAGAATGACTCAAAAATATCGGATTAACACTACCTTTCCGTAAAGGTGTCTTTGTGCCAGAAACAGTTGCAGTTCTGCCATGTGTTGTGTCTGCCAGTATCCCCTCCCTCCTGCTATCAGACCATTTAACTTTGGCAAATTGAGATGACCTATGACAGATTGTTTCTTCTTGTTGTCAATTCCCTCCTTTCTCTTTCTCACTCTCTTGTCTGCAGCAGAACTCGATTATTGCCAAGGAGGTTGGATAACAGTGCATTCCGACATGAATCTGTTCCCTCAAGAATTTGCATCACAATTTTTCCCAACACCGCACCACAATTCACAGCTGTGCTGGTTCAGCAGGCATGATCATCGATTCCAATGGCAGACACTTGGCTTGTCACAAAACCTTTTTGATGACAGCTTTTATGTTGTGACAAACATTGGAATCAGTAGCTCTGTTTGTGAAAACAAAAAATTAACAAATAAAGCAACTAATTACAAAATGTCCTATGAGTATGTATGTATATAAGACTTTGTTTTCAAGACTAAAATGATGCAGTAAATTACTTTGGCTAAAGATACTTTGCCTATTTAAGATGCCTTAAACAAGGAAAGAAAGAAACTTAAACATTTTCAAAATTATATGAACTTGAAAAAATATGAGATTTTACTTCACTTTCCTCTTCAGTTACTCTAATTTGAGATGAAATGACATTTATTCTAACCTCTCCATCAGTTTAACAACTGCCAAGATAGAACGCCCTTCACTCCTTAAGTACTTTTTGACAGAAGGGACACAGCATTTCACAGTGATGGACGGCCTCCTCGGCACAGAGATCCTCACACTTCTCCTCAGCCTGCCAACTAGGGATTAGCACTACAACCCCGGCTGCTAGCCCCAAATCCCCTCTGAAAATCTTCCTCAAACCTCGATGGTTCCCCACCACTGTCCTCCACACACCGTCCCTCCATCTCCCCCCTCCGACCCAACATTGGCCTCCAGCATTCCTTGCTGCGTCACATGGCCCTCGAGCTCAGTCAGTGTAGTCCGGGTCGAGAGATTGGAGTACCAGCACTGTGCCAACATTCCAGGCTGGCGGGTGTTTTGTTGGAGGGATTTCCTGTGGGCTTTCATGCCAGCATGGTACAATTACTGCTGCTCAACAATCACTGGCTATGACAGATGGACACCGGTCCAGGGGTGAACCACCAATCTGGTTTGGGGTGGAGCTGCCAATTTGAGCTGAGTGCTCACTGGGAGGCTGACTGCACTGGCATAAAGTTCTGACTGAAATAAACTAAACAAACAAGAAGACAAAGGAGAGTGGTGGAAAGGAGGAATCTTGCCCTCAGGGGCTTTTAAGGACCCCCAAAATGTTTTCTTTTTCAACAGAGGTCACTTCTTCTTATCAGTTTGATTGTCTGAAGTTGTGCTGCACTTCGACCACACAAGGGCCATATTAGCTTTAAATTAGATCATGTTTAGCACAGATTAAATCAACCCAGCTCCTCAACAAGGTGCAGCTGTGTGTCCGGCTCTATTTTGGCTGGGTTATTTGAGGAGGCTTTGATGAGGAGCGTGGAATGGATCTCTGAATCATTCATCCTTGCAACATTTCACAGACATGCCTTTGGTCTATCAGATTGATTTAGCCCAACTTTTCATCGGTGTATTTATATTCTTCACCATGGCAGCATCTTGGGTGTGCGTTGGCGTGAGAGGTGTTTCAAAGAAAGGAAAATTGGTAAAAGTTTGTATTTTGCATGTTACTTTGAGACTCTTTGTCACACACACATGTGCACGCACTTTCAATCGGCTGGTTTCCATTGAGGTGAAGGTCGGAGCGCAGCTGCCATTTAAACAGCTTTAATAGAGGCTGATTAAGCAAGGACAAACGGAGGACTGGAGATCATTTGAAATGCCTGAGAAGGCTAGAAATCCTGTTCTCCATTTATACATACTTTGTCTCAGCTCTTCATTATGTCCTCAATTTGAACATAGTCAGTAAGTTTTAGCTATTTTGAATTCTCCTGTACCTGTGTTAGTATGTATGACCATATGTAAAATTAGATTCAAACATCTGTGCTTTAAATATTGGCAAAGGCAATTATTCCACTGGGACTGAGAGTCAGTGATTTTTGCCAAAGGGAAATAGATAAAAGAAAGTCAGACATTTACTTTAGTCCATAATTCTAGTAAGTGCAAAGAGCTCAGTTGCTCTAAATCCTTCTTTCTGCCAAACAAGACCAGTGATAACTAGGTACTTCAGTTATGACTGCGCCGGGACAAGAGAAACGAATCATTTGCAACAACACCATTAGTCATGAGTTGAAGTTTTGGTTGGAGGGTGTAACGGAATAAATTATTTGTCTGTACCGCCGCCAGTCAGAGGCAAGAGATGTTTTGTCCTTGAAGCTGAGAGGGGCACATGAGATGGTCCCCACATGAAAGACTGTCTGGCCTTCTGCTTTAATCACTGCTGGCCCTCACTGGGAGGAACCGTATCATGTCTGCACGTTTGGAATCTCTTTGTTTGTTTTATACTTTTGTTTTGATAGTTGATAGCCAGTTTGTTTGCAACTGTGTTTAGAGCCTGCCCTTTACAGCTGACATGGTGGTGCATGATTGATATGAAAGAGATGAAACTGGACAGACAGAGTAGTGGACAAACTGAAAACATATCTGACCTGCCAGGTCCCAGATATTTTATTTTTTATGTCGGAGAGGCAGGGATCCTTTAATGGTTGAACCACGCTACAAGGAGATTCCACATTAGCTGGGCTGCAGTTGTTTACATTTACATGGTCTCAGTGTGAGCTATAGTCTGCCAGAATCAATTACCACCTTCAGAGCTGTGCTGCTGCTAATAAAAGCTCAATGAGTCAGAAAACACCTTGGGTCTTCATAGAGGGATGTGCCGGGACTCAGACTTGCGTACTTCCTCCTTCTCCACATGCCTGAGCAATGTGTCTGAGCCATCGGCAGCACATATGATTTATGAGCTCCTATATGCACCAGGCTCCCCTGTCTGACCTTGTACAGCCAGAGGACAAGGTGACGTAACAAATTAAAGTGTAAGAACGTTTAGGCGATTAAGAAACTCGTGTTTCAAGAGAATTTGTGTTTTTCTTTTTTTTTTAAACATCTTTCCACTCTTCACTTGTCTCCCGTGTCATAACAGTTTTTCACTCATGGGTCTTTGTGCTCAGTCTTTTTTGTTCGCTAAACGCTCTACTAACCTTGTACTTTTCTTGTTTCCCTCAATGGGTTGCAGCAGCTGGTCTGGTGGCGCTGGCCTCTGACATGCCTCCATGGGGCCATGATCATTTCCTGTGCGCACCTCTGCCCTTTCTCTTGCTGACAGTGGCTCTAATCCCTCTGGGTACATTGTGCCTGCCAGCAGTGGGAAGCATTACTTTTAAAATGGAAATTATTATCTGATTAAACATAATTCTTCCTTTGGTTTTGTTTCTCCAAGAATTGAATAAAATCCCTGCTAAACGGCAGATGCTTTTGGTCAGAGGTCAACAAAATGAATTCAGTGCAGTAAAACTAGTAAGTATATGAAACAATCAAGCAGCATTTGGATGCAATCTAAATGTCTAAATCATGTTGCAATTAGTTTCAGTTTCTTGAAAACACATGAAAGCTGACGGAAAACAGGTGGAATTATTGAAGACCCAACAGTTAGTTATTTTGATATTAAAGCAACTAGTTGGTGAAATGAATTCATTAAATGTTACTTCCATTTGATATGTATTGCTACTTTGGATATTTTACATGTTGCTAATAATACATCTGCACTCTTACTAGCAGGACCTCTGCTAGTAATGGAGCACTTTATAGTTTAGGATTCCTTTTTCACAGCAGACATTTGGACTTGATGTCGTAAGAAAAATGTTTTCAATGTTACAGATGTTATAAATTAAATTAACAATGTCTCAGGGACCAATGCCAGTGTGATGTTAATAATGTAAAATAACTTAACATAAAACACTATTGTTCTTTGTCACTTCTCCTTTCCCACACTGTGAAATCATTCACAGCTCGGTAAAGTATGACAGCTGTAATACCAGTGATTTAAAGGATTATTGTTACTAAAAGGCAATAACGATGATATTGAGAGCTTGTGGATTATATCGTTGGCAATATGCTAACTTTGAGAATGCTATCAACTTTATAGTTGGTCAGCTGACACTTGAAGCAGGTGCAGTGTGCACTTCATGCTGAAAGGAGAAAGCCTGTTGTGCTGTACTGTCTCTCTATATATAAACCTATCTCGTGCACACGATTAAATGACAACAACATTATGTTTTGTGCGCATGAGATAGTAAATCGTGGCCTCGATTTACTATCTCGTGGCCTTAATTTAGTATTTCGTGCTCATGATTTTTTATTTTTTCTCTCTATGGGCACTCCGGGACTCCGTATCTTGTCGTCACTTCCACAAGGAACTTTCCTCTGGCATTTTTTTAACCAATCATTTTCTTGTCCCTGTTCTTTGAACATCATCATTTTGCCTTCCGAACTCCCAGACACTTAACCCTCAGCTGAAGTTCGCTTCAGATTTTGAGCCTGGTTATGTCAGAGGTTTCTACCTGTTAAAATGGACTTTTTCCCTCTTCTTGTCTGAGGTTTTCTTCCTATTAAAAGGACGTTTTTCTTTCTTGTTGTCAGAGCTTTTCCTCCAGCTAAAAGAGAGTTTTTCCTTGCCACTCTAGGGGTTTTTCATTCTCTTAAAGGAGAGTTTTTCCTTGTTGTTATTGGAGGTTTTCTTCCAATAAAAACAATTAAATTGTTTGAACCGAACAATTGTATTGTGTTAAGTGTCCTGAAAAGTCTTATGTTGTGATTTGGCGATACATGGTTGAAAAGTTAAAATCCACTTACTCTGCTCCACCACCTCTAATGTTTAGGCATCACTCTATGAAGTGATCTCTCAATGTCTGAGTTTAATAGCCAAAATGTATTACTCAAACTGTCATGACACCAATAAATTGTTATTCACTTCTAATGAATCTTCCTTATGGTTACATGAAGTTTGCTTGGAATATCACACTTAACCAAACATGAGAGAACATGTTTTTAATCTATATTTATCATACCAAAACTACAAGACAAAAATAAATTAAGATACCTTCTGAGTTTTCTTACACCCACATTTATAAAATGCAAATGCTGCAAAATAAAAGAGAACTGCTTTAGTTGCAGAAATAATAAGAAAAAAAAAAAATCGGTTTCTTTGCATTAGTATGTAAGCTCCTTTGATTGATTAGTCTCCCTGCTCATAAATCTGGGTCCTGTGGCAAACACTCACAATTCCCTCATTTTTCCTTCGCTCTCCTGTCCTCTCCTCATCCTTCTCACTCAGAGCAGCCTTGCTATATCACATCTTCGTGCACATTCTCTGCTACAAGGATACACCCCGTTACAAGCACACAGCAAACAGGATTTATATTCGCCTCCTAACTTGCTTATAGCCAGACATACAATAAAACAGGCTACTTGAGGTTAGTATTGGTAAGTTCTCGCAGCAGAAGCTCCTACAAAGGATTGTTTCAAATAACTTTTAGTTGCCAAAATGTGAACTCAGTGTCACACGTCCTCAGTAACATCAACAGGATGATTTGTCATATGACATTGTACGTAAGACCCCGTTTCCAACAAAGTTGGTAAGTGTAAAATGTAAATAAAAACAGAACGTGATTATTTGCAAATCCTGTAAACCTATATTTAATGAAAAACAGACCAACGACAACATATAAAATGTTCAAACAATAAAACAAATTTTATTATTTTGTCAAAAAATATACGCTCATTAGGAATTTGATGGCAGCAACACGTTTCAAAAAAGTTGGGACAGGGGCATGTTTGTGTTGCATCAACTCTTTTTTTAACAACACATGTAATCAATGAGGAGACCACTTTGTGGAGTTTTGAAACACTCCCCCTTTTGTATAAACGCGCTCATAGCTGGTTTGGGAAACCCTGCGTCAATTTAGCAAGTTGTTAATCAAACTCGTGTAACTGCTTAGCAGCATCTCATTTGTTTGGTTTTGTTAAGCCAAAATACAGAAAGACATCCTGGGTATGTTGAACCTGCTTCATAGTAGAGGCTTCATGGGTGGTTGGATGGAACAAGCCTTTCACCTGGGAGACCAGTGTTCAAGTCCATGTTTTGTGCTTAACACTAACCAAGTGACCATGAGTCACATTTAACCCAAACCGTGATATTTTTATATATACATATATAAAACACTGTGGAGTATGCAATTGGCTTTAAGAGAAGTTTTGTATTGGACGCCCTGTGAATGTCATTATTACGCACTTGGAATGAGAATGCGTTGGTCTTTATGAGGACCCTCCCTCCATTGGGGCCCTGGATCTTCAGTTCCACTTTTTCCCCTACAATGATGCCCCGGTGGGGCAGTAAATGTGTTGCAACAAAAATATAACATGCAGTTTGTAAAAAGTCATATTTTACCATTTAAATTTTGTTATTTGTGCTGCAGGTACACAGACATCTGCTCAGCTCGTGGAATATGGTCACTACAATCCAGGCAGAAATAATCTGTCTGCAAGCACATATATTTAGATAAACGACTTGGAAGGAGCTTTTTCTTTCATACTGCTTTAACTTTAGAATATTAAAACATGTAACAAATTGAAATGTTATTACTGACAGTAATCTGAGCACTCTTGTGGTTACTTGATTCCCCCCTTGCTCATGGAAATAACTCCATACTTTTGGGAACATAGAACTGTGGTAGATGCCAGAGGCTACACAATGACAAATGCATATGCAGAGAGGAGACTTGAATCACATCTCGGTGTCAGTGGGAGAAGGTGTTAGGCTATAGTTCATACAGAAGCATGTTCACTTCTCTCAGGTGTATTTAGATCATATGCGTTATAATAATCAATATGACAAACATTAGGAGAGATAAATCATACAGCCTTGTGTCTGTCTGTTCATGTGAGTGATCAGTCTGACAGAGTCTTTAGATATCATGACATACAACGTGCTGGTGAAAATAATGTGCTGCTGAAAACACCCTGATGTTTCTCATTGCAACTGTCTGACTTTTTGTATTACTTTTGAAATAAAATTGTCTATTGAGTTGTGCAGCAAAAAAAACCTCAAAGCAAAGTACTCTGGAAGAAAGATTGCTCCCTTTCATCACCAATTACAAGCCTGCTTCAGACATGCAACTACTACATAACTTAAAAGCCACCTCATAACTGGAGTATTCTCTAATCTGGCTTGAGGTTGTAAAAATGTCTGTCTAGTCTTCTTCATCTGCTGCATCAAACCATGGAGAGGAGCCATTGCAAATAAAACAAATCAAGTATTTGTGTGAAATATTGGCAGCACCTAAAACAGCTTATATCTGTCTGAAAGGCGTATTCAGAGCATACATTATAACACTGGGCCTGTGACATGGTTTCATGGTCAACAATAAACAATGTACATTTTATTATTTGTTTTCTCTTTATATGTACATTGAGAGACGGATGATGTACTTACCTGTCACCATTAGATCCACAAAAGTATTTTCAAATCCAGTTTCATATAAAATGCTGAAAGAGAAATCTATTTGTTTAAGTATTCAGAACGACTACTTAAACATTATTCATTAATGTATCTACATCAAGAAACTAAGGCAGTAGATTTATTTAGCCAGTCAACATTAATAATTAAAGACATGTAAAGATGCTTTGCTTTGAATAATGTTGTACTTACTTTCCTAAACAATTTTTCAAATTTACATGTAGTCCTTCTCCCTCTGATGTACAGCTCACACAGACTGTATTCAGCAGTGGTGGAAGAAGTACTGAGATGCTTTAGTTAAGTAAAAAAGCAATGCAGCTATGTAAAAATACTCCATTACATGAAAAAGTTCTGCATGAACAATAGTAAAAGTACAAAAGTATTAGGAACAAAATACAGTCTATGTATTAAGTAAAAGTGTTGGTTTGGAACACGTTTTAAAAAAATAATTGTATAATTAAACTAAAAAAAATGACCTCAACTCAGAGGCACATGAGCAAAGAGCTTTATTTGAAGTGATTACTGAACAATAAAAATCACAAGATGTGGAATTAGGCATGTGCATGAACACGATTGAAACAAAGATGTTTTGTTTCTGATCTGTAATGTGCACACGTGTGTTCCGCTGATCTATTCGGTTTTGCTGCAAAGCTTTGGTGAAAGTCCAAAACTATCGCTGCTGATTGGTGCTTTCAGTAAATGTATTTCTTTGTGCTTATGTTGGATTCTATAATTGTCATTCTCTTGAATGGAAACTGACCTGAATAATGAGAAGTGGATGTTGAGACACCCCTTACTGACAGACAGCCCTTCAAAAAGATGTGTTTGTTTGCTTGAAAAAAGGCAACAATGAAAATTCGGTCATCAACTCAGATAAACACTATTAGCAGTCTCTGATAGCAGCCGCAGCGATAAATAGAGTTCCAGTCATGACTTTGATGTTTCTCATTCTCTCCTAAACATTTATACTTCAATTAAAACCATATTTCATTTCTCACACAAGCTGTTTATATGTCGTTATACACTAGCGGCATGCAATCTTTTGAATCTTAGCCTTTATTTGTAATGACAGCTAGACACAGCAGAGCAGAAAGATGGATCAAATATTTATTTTCTCCATTGTTCTCTTTCACATGCTAAGGTATCCAATAATTGTAAAACGAGTCATCTGTAGACTCATTAAAAACACAGTTTGGCAGGTTTTAAAGTTATTTTTGTCCTTTTTGTCATAATAGGGAATACAGTGCTGTCAGTAAGTTTCCATGAAAGTGATACAAATGAGGACATTCTTGCAAAACGGATTTCGAGGTTTGACATCCAGGGGAGGATTTCATGTAGCACTCAGCAGAAGAATAAAAAATACTATAATTTGTGTTGGTAAATCAAACTCCTCTCAGGATTTCAAAGTGTGGAAGTGTTAATTAGAAGGTTGCGGCATATTGTCTCCAAAACTATGCGGCTGATGAGAGCAGACCGTTGGTACTCAGCCATAAACACTCATCTTTTATCTCCATAGCAAAATAAACAAACAAACCACCACTTTAAAATTACCTCTCAGACAGAGAAGTCTCATTTTTCTGTGATCACAAACTACCACATGCGGTGTGATTACAAATGTATATACCTGCAAGGAATTATTTGTTTTTAACAGCAACCCGAGGCAGATGAAATAACAGCTTTACAGAGTTAAAATACACAGCACAGACTTGTTTTACAGCGGCATAAAATCGTATTCTCTGTTTGACCTTGGAATCACTGTTAACATACAATAAATTACATTGTAGGTGGACAATATTCACGAACTCGTACTGATTTTTCAGAATATTAATCGTTCACCGAAATGTTTTTGATACTTTAAACATTCACTTCCTTTTTCACTAGAAATGACAAAAAAACTTAAAAAGCATTGTGTTTGTTGGACTCTTACATAGAAATTGTTTCTTACATAGTAAGAGTAAGTAATTGTACTGCATTATACACAATGAATCAGTATTTTGCCTGCACTCGTTGATAGAAACAGGATAGAAAAAAATAAAAGAAACATCAGTTGTTGCAATGCAGTACAGTTCAACAACACCAAGAGCTGCAGCCTTCAAAATAAAACAGTTGGAGACAGTTTCAACAAAACCAGGACCATTTATTACATAGATAATAATTCAAACAAAAATTATATAATGATAGTAAAAATAATCCTTTGTTGCAGGCCTACATATCAGTGTTATATTGGTCAAATATATTGCCAAACACGAGCACAAAAACAACAGAAATAGCAACCAAAATATTAGTGATGATGGTGATGATGAAACTGAGGAAAACATAAAGTGAAAAGAGGTATCCCTCGTGACCAGTGTTTGTCCTCTTGAGGTCTTTAAGAGGTATCACTCAGCTCTGCTTTAATAAAGTCAGTCAGAACTCTGTGAGCAGTCTAATAAATCTACTTGTTCTCCCTCCAATCTTTCCTTCACCACCAACAAAGAGCATTAGGAGAAAGCAGCCACGGGGTATTTAGTTTCTCTTGAAACCCCAAACCCAAGCATTGATGAGGACCTGAGATGTAGCGCTCACCGGGGAACAAAGAGATTTTATTGGAGTCCGTCCCTGCAGGGAGTTTCTGGCCTTTAAAGAGGCTGAGCTGCCTGAGCTGTCCCTGTTGCTCCCTGTTGTGGTGGGATTACAGGGTGAAGGCCCATCTGCCCTAGTGGAGCGAGATGTGGAGGTCAAGCAGGCCCATGAGGATGGCCCCTGCCCCCTGTTGCATTCCTCTTAGGCTTCTTTTAGCAATACTGTCACTGAAAGATGCCCACATACAATGTGTGAGTCCCAGGTAGGAAGCACATCATGAAACTCTTAGGTGATCATTTGAACTAGTTCACTTTCAAAGCCTGAAAACAGAAATTCAACCATTATATTGTGACTTAAACCTTTTATGTTTGCTCTGTTGAAGAGGCCCGGTCTCTCTTGCTTGGGGAAAGTCCTTTGGTTCATATTGAGAAATGTGTTTTTATTTTTTCAGAAACAGCTCCAACAGTGTTTTCTTAGCAATATATAAAGTTAGCAGAAGCAGTAATAACCACAGCTGCAAAGAAAAGTTTACCACCTGCAGAAAATAAATATCTAAGATTTCATTTTGTTACTTCCATTGACGCTATAATATAATTTTGACCGTTTACAGCATTTTACCAGATACTGCAGTTTGAGTTGATAAATTAGTCTCCAACAGATCAGGAGTGTTTTTACAGTGAAGACTTTTATCGGTGCTGCTTTAAAACTAATTTAAAAGCTAATTTGCTTCAAGCCTTTTCATGAATTTCCATCTTTTATACCACTTATTAGCAGATAACTTTTGGGTCTTGTAAGCCAGAACACACAGAACTGACATGTAGGCATGATTTGTTTAGCTTCCTGTGATCAGAGGAAAGAGTCACATGCCTTCACTCACAAAACATGTGCATAAGATATGCTAAAACTGTAAGCATCTGCCACAGGACTGAATCCAGCAGGTGTTTAACTACATCAGACAGAAAGCTCAAACATTTCAGGGATCTGTAATCTTGTATTGTTCTTCATCTGTGTATTTTTTGTCTCATGACAGTTGCAGGCCAAGAGAGACCTACTCAAATTTAGTTTGCATAAACTGTGAGAGCTTTACTGGTCCCCTGTGAAGGAATATCACAGACTCAAATCATAAAATCCAACGTGGTTACGTATGAGAGAGCAGTTTCCCAACAGAGCAAGTTCCTCTTGTTTGTTCAGCTTGCAGTGCCCACAGTACCGAGGCCTTCTCTGTGTGTGACTCTTCCCTAAAGCTGTTGTGACCTGATTCTCCTAACGAGGAAGACGGGAGGTTGTTATGCTGTGGTGTGGTGTGTTGCATGCTATCCAATGTCCCCATGGGGGAGCTTCTGCCATCAGTGTTCAGATCCGCTGCCCAAGACTCAGTGTGAAGCCAAATGTGAGCAGATACAAGCAGTCAGTGTGTTCGGAACAAATTTACAAGTCCTAATTGTATGCTCCAAATGATGCGTCAGAAATCACATCACAGGGAGAGTGTTGGTCTTAAAATAATACAGCAGTCTGTTAATGCACCTCAGACTTTCAGAGACTCCAGATTTGTCTGTGATTTCTCTCTGTTTGTGTTTCAGAGCAATACTGCATTATAATTTCATCGTGTTACTGCAATGTTGCAAAGTGTTGATAGAGAAATCGTTTTTTTTCTGTGAATTAAAAGCTGGCTAAACATCAAGCTGAAAGTAGAGAGCAAACAGAATATGGCATACCTCTGTCAAGATTTACTGGAATAATAAATATAGGTGAGAACATGTTCTGATTTTTTTTTAATCTGCATTTGGATCGGAATGAAAGACAAAGTGAAAATAAGCCCTATTGCTCGTAATGTTAAGAAAACTTTAACTTAACAGCAGCTTTAGTGGCTTTTTGAGTCCCAACAAAGTTACAGACGCTTTGAACAACATGCTTGCATGCAGTTACCCAGCTAAAACGTTTCTATTCTAAAAACATTGAAAATATTATGCAATGTTCTCGTAATATTTTCAGGAGGAAGGTTTTTCTTTTGTTCACAGAAAATTCTTCTTAATGCAAGGATAACGTTCTCCTAAAATATTAAAACAATATTTTGTCTTGATATTCTTAAAAGTGGGTTTAATGTTTACCATGTTCACCATCTTATACTTATAAAGCCTATAAGCAATGCAAACATCTGCTAATTATCACTAAATGCAAACATAGTTTCTCATTAAAAAACAAAAATCAAGGAAACACCAATTCAGTAGAATTTATATACAAAGGAACTGAAGTAGCTGCAGCTAATTTTTACTGCAACCCAGTGGTTGATATTTCAGTCTGGACCCAAAGTGGTGAACCGACCTACCTCATCTGAATTCTGAATACAAGTGGATTTGAACATGCAAAACGATGTGTCATCTCACACCTCATCCCATCATCTAACTTTCCCCCAAGAGTTAGTGTAATCGACAGCACCTCTTGAGATATCCAAAAAGAGAAAAATTAGCTAAAAACAACCCCCCCCCTTAATTAAATCAAAAGGCACATTTCTTAGAAAATACTTGATTGAAATTTGGCTTGATGAGCTCACACAAAGACAAGCAGAAAACCTCACATCAAACACAGCAACTAAACCGGGACTTAAACAAGTGCAAAAAAATATAACCAACAAATATTACGGAATTTAAACAAACCAGCTGAATTTCCGAAACATTTATTACTAATGGCTTGAACTGATTCCAACTTCTTTTTCTATGAGTCTGTCTATTTTTATATATTTTGAATATCCTCTGTCTACAGATATTTTGCCCGAGGGGATGTTACGTAGTAAAACTGTGTCTGTTATTTCTCATGTCAGTCCTGAGTGTTGACTTTGGGGAGAGTTAATTGATTCACCTTCTAAATTTTTTTTTTTTTTTTTTTAAAGACGAGGCAGACTTTTACACACTGCAACCGTCTAATATCACTTCATCAAACTGTGGTATTTCCTCTAATGTTTGTCAAAGTCAAATGACTGCCATTTTTGTTTTCTTTCAGCTGCCCTTTCATCTCTCTGTACCAACCTCTCTGTGTCCCGTCCTGAGTTGAGCCAGGCTCTGAGGAACTTGAATGGGAGACTCCCTGTGCCTTGACACACTGAGAAGGTGCCTGATGAAGACCTTTGGTCATCGCAGGACTTTGTTTTCAGGTCAGACAGTGGACACATGCTGCCAGGAGCTGAATGGCACCCCGCCCTCATCCAGAGACACGAGGTCAGGGGGCAGCTAGCCTCCTGACATCCCTCCTTGACCTCTGGAGCACCTCATGTCTTCTTTGTACTTTGGCCATCAGATCCACGTGACCGGACAGATCTGCATATGTCACAGGTGTTATTTACTGAGAGATAGATAAGCAGACAGACAGACAGTCAACCATCTTCTACGATTTGCAACTTTCTTTCTTCTCCATGGCTGTGTTCCTCAACAGGGATAGCCTGGATTAGGTTGACTCCTTCTCTGAAGCCTCGGGGGACCAGGCGGTAAATTAGGCTTTATTGCAGGGAAATGGATGGGTCAGGTACCTGCTGTGGCCTGTCGTTAGCCCCGAGGCAGTCTTATCAGCTTAGACTCAATGTGGGCTCTCAGATACTGCGGATTACATTTGCAGCCACTGCCTCTGTGCCCCAAAACATCCCCTACTGTTGGTAGACAGAAGCATTTTCACAATGGACCCCAGTGAAGCAAAGTGAGAAGGCTGCATAGGATTATAAAGTCCCATTCAGGGCTTGTTTGTAAGCTCTCAACAAGACATGGCTCCCTTAAACGTTATTTATCCCCATTCTTAACCACAACTTTACAGGAAACAGATTAACTGCAGTAACTGAAGCTTTGATTTGATCTTTGAAAGTGGGCAAGGCAAGGCACTCAACTGCTTTTCAATGTGTTCTTTGAAGATGATTCATATGGAAACACATTAAAAATGTGTGACATATCATGTCTGAAAACTGATACAATGACTTATGCACAGGGCAGTTACAAAAGCGGGCACAAATCTGCTGAAACACCCTCTCCATCCCATCTGAAATCTAATTTTATAATAGCCTACAAAGGTGTTTTTGAAGAACAACATTTTTACACAAACGGTTATAAATTGCAAAAACAAATTGTGATTAAAACAATCAAACGAGATATGACAAAGACAGCAAAAACAAAATGATAAGTATCTCCAAGGATATCAATGGACACAATAAATTTGTTTATTTTTTAAGCGGTATTGATGGACTCTACTGTCCCAAAGTATATAATGCACAAAAGAAATGGGATACAAACTGTGGACAATCATGAGACAGCAGCAGGAACATCTCACAAAGAAATGTATTATATTTTGCAGATTTAAACAGGGTTTCTACAAGGTTCAACAAGGTGAATTAATAGTTTTTAATACCACACAGAATGTCATTTAATATGTTTCACTGGCATATAGATGAAAGAATGGAAATAAAAAATTCCAAATGCATTAATATATTTATTAATTTGTATTACACTTATCATAGTAGCCTGCTTCCCAGCAGTAAAATGAAAACACAACCTAGACCGGAATAAAATAGCAGAAAATGGATGGTTGAACGGAACAACTACTTTAAAAGAATAATTTAGGTTTAGGTCTACGAAGGTCCATGAAACAACAGTAGTGGTGATTTCTTTCAGCCATTTTTTTTTGCATTTTATTGTGTTTATTTATTTATTATGTATTAATTTACTTATTGTTTATTGTAATGCAGTTACAGTATACAGTATAGTTTTAGTATAATGTGTACAGTTGGATCACATCTGTGGAGTATCTCCCAAAATGTCTGCCAGCATAAGGTTAACATGAAGCTTTTACAGTGCACTCACTTCCTTAATGCTTACTCTGCAGTAACTTTTTCATCAAGTTTTTCTGATTTATATTCTCCTCCACCTGACACCTTCAATATTAATCACCTTGTAACCTGGTTCAACGACCAGTGTACCTCTGTTGTAGATTCATCAGCTGCCGACACTAATGGCTCATTTTCTTGAAAAGCTGAAAGGGAAGAGTGGCGTGAAGGTGGAAGAAATCCAAAGTCAGGGTCAAACTTCCTTGCTAAACCAAACCATTAAAGAGGCAAGAGCTGTCTGTTTTGTTGTCCAACAACAGTAACAGCAAACACAATCCCAGGTTCCCGTTTGACACCATTGCCTATCCAGGTGTATCTCCCTCCTTCTTTGTTGACAAAATCAATATAATCTGATCCAGTATTAATAATGCTACCACCAATATAAGAGTTAACTGTCCTACTCTATTACCTAAGCTTTCCCTATATCTTTGCAGTTCAAACCTGGATCCCATCTTCTTCTTCCTGTACATGTTACCTCGAGGCCATCTATAAACTAGTCCAGCTGTATCTCTCACCACTGCTATGCTGATGACTTCTTCCTGTATTTTTCAGTTAATTCCATGATATGGGTAAAACTGGTTCCTCCATGACTATCTTGATAGATGTCACTCAACTTCCTTCAGTTTAACTAAACTGGTCCTAACAAATTTGTTTTTTGAAGTGCGACCCCTAATCGGCCCTCTGGGAGTCAATGTTAAACCATTCTGTGAGGATCTTCTAAAGAACTTCCAGCAGTGAGGCTGTGAATATTTTATTTTTGTGTATATTGTTATGTACATGTTTTTTTTTTCTGTTTGTACATCCTATGCAGCACTTTGTTACTATGTTTTAAAAGCTACAATATAAATAACATTGTACATTTTCACTTTTCTGTGTCTTTTATTTTAAATTCCTGCTGTTCTCACAGATGCTTTGTTTCTGATATGGTCCTTTGGGTTTCAAAAGAACTAAAACAGATTCCATAAATAATTTACAGACTGGAAAAAGAGACACTAGTATTGACAATAAACCAGTATCCTAAGAACTAAAAAATCAGGGATGCGTGAAACTGGACGGAAAAATATATTTAATTCTTTAAACATTTTTGTCTTTGAAGATATTTTAAAAGCTCAAAAATTCCCATTTGGCGTCAATGTTCAGCCCATTCCCACAGAACAAAGACAAAGTGAACAGGCAGAATAGTAAACTACGTCTTGCGCTTTATCTGTTCCGGTTAATTTTCTGTGGCTTAACATCTCAGTTGCTCATCATAACACAGAGCCAGCCTGCTCTGGTGTCATCTTCCTCCGTACAACAGACCTACAGCTCAGACCAAAAGAAGGGAACATATGCTTTCTCAACAATTGTTCCTGTTTACTTGGAGAGGCTTTGTCTGTTTTCCATTTTCACTTTTCCACGCACTGTTGGAAGAGGCTTCATTTACATATAATGCTGAGATGCCTTTTTCTGGTAAACCTAATAACTGAGTAAACACAGCCTTTCGGGGTAACTTTTCTAATAACCAACAGAGCTAAGAGTTACTGTGTCCTCCAAACTCTGGGAAAACAACATGCAGAACACATACAACCATGAAAAGACTGAATTAAAGAAAAAACTGCAGAAATCACACTGAATAATAAAAGTAAGCCAGTGGTGAATCATTAAAACAAAATATCTTGCTTGTTTTTACAATGAGTTGTGAGTCTTTATAGTTTGCGAGTTGCAGCATAGCCTCTTACTGTTATTAAAAAAAAAAAAAAAAATCCTCTGAGAATGTTTTATTAGAGTTTGAGGAATGATGGTCCATGATTGAAATTTATAGCTTAATCAAACGGAATGAAAACAATGCCATAATCTTGTACTCAGTTACTAGCAATTACGCTGCCAGCTCTACTCTTATCAGCCCCAAATACATGATGGATAATGGTGATGGATAACTGTTTAAAGAGATCTTCCATAATTAGTGCAATTGAACCCACAAAAGAATTGCTATGAAACACAGTTCACACTCAGCTGAAACTGAAGAATCTCATTTGGTTACAGTTTGCATGTTATAAACTGCTGTCAGTCAATTGTGCAAGAAAAGGCACTTGAGGTAGTCTGTTGTCAACATTTTCGACTCATCTCACACTGAAAATAAACACACAAAAAAACAGTCATCCGACTACGGACTGTTTGACTTCACAGGAATGTGGACATCGTTTAAGCTAATTAGTGGTTCAGGCTGCTTCAAACAAGCTATCATTTCCTATCACAGTCAAATGATTCTCACTTTCAGATGTGGGAATGGATATAAGAACGGATCATTAAGAAAACAGCCTTCTATTAAGTAAAAAAACATAAGCCAGATACTCTGTCGATTTTTCTTTTAAGAAATCCTCTTTTTTTTTTTTTTTATAAGTTCTCAATGTGGCTTTCAACAGCACAGCAAACAAGTCCAACTTTTCTGTATAAAAATTTAGACAGAAGAGTAACTTGTTTTCAGCACAGTTTTATGCTTTTGAAGAATTTCTTTGGAAATAAATGAAGTCCACATTTTTAGAAGACAACAGAACATCAGAGAAAGGAATTAACTTGGATGGTGCAGGAAATAGTTGAAATAACCTTACCCCACAACCAAGTATCACCAAAGCATGTAATATTCAGAGTCCAATACTGTGCCAGTGTAATATTTGCCTCAGGCATTAAAAGTAAGGTACCTAAGGTCAGCTGCCAAAAACCATGTAGTCAGGTTAAAAGAACAAACTTCTTGGTTAGGGTTTCGAAAATATCATATTTTGGGTTAAAACAAGTAATTTCACACAAGTAATGTTACATGCATTACATACGTTTCTTTCCATACATTATGGAATTGAAATATCTTACATTATGTGACTAACTTACTTCCATGTAAATCCTCATCACTTTCTTATGGATTCGAACCATGACGTCCTGGGGTGAAAATCCTGGGTTTGTTTCACTCCACCTCCTCTGACCTTCCTCCCTACTTACACTTTATCACTCTTTGTACTTTGTCACATGACCTCCACCACATGGACCTGCTTCTTCGACCCTGGTCACGCTTGTGTGCACTTTTTACACATAGGCGAGGTAAAACGTAACACTGACACGGGATCCACGGACTGATGGGTATATTACACGGTTCGTCGTGATTCTGGGCTGCACATCATCTTTGGGCTTAAAAAAAAAAAAAGTATACAAAAAAAAAAAAACAGTTGTAGTAACAAGTCGTGTCGTTAAGAATTAATCGCTGCACAAAAACAATGTGTATGCAAAACATGTTGAGTCAAAGTTAAACCAGGAAGTTCAATGATGACCACTTTTACTATTATGCTTTCTTCTCTCCCATTTATGTTTGACTAACCGAGAAGTTTGTTTAAATCCTATCTGATTATCGACAGCTAATTTCTCATCGATCATACTTTAGTGTTATGTAATTTAATGCCGTGTGTTGGTTGGCCTTTGTAGAAAGACTTTTATAAGAGAAACTACAAGAACTCTCAAGGTTCAGTACTTTAATGCACAAAACAGATCAGGAAATATGGACTATGGCCCGGCATTAAATGGTTTGGATTGACAGGCTCCACCCTGTGGCATTAATGACAACTTTACTTTCAAACCATTCTTTTAAGTACATGTGAATTTTGATAAACAAGTGTTGTATTTCTACGTTCATGCATTTTTAAAGACATATGCTAGCCCTGTTGTCTGTCCTGTTCTTGTACTGTCTGAGAGTCAGTGTCTTGATTATGCTGTATGTAAGTGGCTTCCTATGAAATAGTCGATCCAAATCACAGCCTCTGAGGGAGGCATCTAAATGCATCTGTGCAACTGTTTTCCTACTTTTACAACTGCTGTTGTTTTTCAAACTCGGACTTGATTAAGTTGTGATCCCAGAGTACAGATATTATTTTGGTGACGACAGACTGATGGCCAAAAACTACAAACAAATGGACCTTAGTTGTGAAAAAATTAAGTATCCTTATGAGCTGAAAGGAAAGAAACAGCATTCAGAAAGTGTAAATAATTCAGTTCTATGTCTCAAATGTCTTATCATGAATTCCAAGTCATGGTTTTGCCTTCCAGTAATCTTACCTCAAATCCCCGTGCTCTTTCATTTTATTTTAGCAAACCCTCACATGCTTGGTGAATTAAACTATCAGAGAGTGAGATGGCACAAGGATGACATTGTGCAGGTGTTTCATTTTCTCTCCTCCCGAATATGAATCATCCCACTGCACACACATGCAACAGGACGTATGACTGAGCCGTGCGGCTCCTCCACTAAATGCTCCTACTGTCCTCCTCTGGAAGGACTGCTGCAGTGTGGCTGAAGACTAAAATTAAAGTCAACTCTTTCTCCTCTGACCGCAGGTGAAACCACAGGCCTTTTTGCATGCTGTATAAATGTTTAGACACGGGGAGGCCAACAGGCCTTCTCCTCTTATGCTTATTAAAATTGTAATCTTCCGTCACTAAATATGTATAACGATGAGCACCTTGAGGCAAAAAGGATGGAATTATTTGTTTATTTGACTCCTAGCACTGACTTTGCAGCGGAAAGCCGTGTCACAGCTCAGGGGCAATTGAAATGGAGGTTGGAAAGTCAAAATATACTGACCTCATATTTGACTTGTGCTGACCAAAAGCAGGCATACAAATCATGACCTGAACTAAGTCAACAAACGGATATCTGGGTTTATTTGTGTCTTACTGTGCAGTGCACGCAGAGCTAATACCTTAACTGTATAATGGATATGCCGACCTCACTGTCATCACTCTTTTTTTTTAAAGAAATGATTGACAGACAGGATTTCGAAAGATAAAATTGATATAATCAGGAGGTGGTTTGTATGGGTGAAATGTTGTGTAACCTCAGATTTGCCCTGAGGGCATCTTAGCTTTTAGATGTCCCCACACGCCTTCCATTTGCCTTGGTGGGTGGGAAAACAAAACCAGAGCAGACCTAAGGCTGGTTTGGAACAACAACACTAAGGCACTGTTAGTGTTCAAATTTCATGGATGCTTTGTAGCAGATATTTTCTTAAGCATACTTTTAAAAGTATAGGATTTTGTACAATCATTACATCTGCCCCTAATGTGCGCAACCCCCCCCCCCAAAAAAAAATAAAATCCAGTCCTTTATTAATATATTGTCACTTTTGAATGGTGAGGCTTGAAACGTTTATTTGGGAGAGCTATGTACCAGATGACCTGATGACCTTTTCAGTCAGTCCTGTACCTATTCATTTTAAAACTGAAGCTTTGAATTCAATAAAAGGGTCAGTGTGGAAATATTTTCAGATAGCTAGTGAAAAACCTTTTTTTTAAGTAATATCGTTATTCTCTGGTCTGAGACTTTTTATTCCTGGCAAAAAAAACATGCAATTTAAGTCACAGTCAATAAAAAAAACTAAAAAAAAAAAACTAAGGGGTTAAACATCTATACTATTTTGTGTGTCTCTTTTTTAAAATTAAATCTAATTTTAAAAAAGAGACACACAAAATAGTGATTAAGCAGGAATCCTTAAAAGGTAAAGCACCTCACTGAAGTAATAGCCATATAAACCCAATTTCTTAAAGTTCACCACCTACCCTTACAAACACTGCCTGTTTTTCTGGTTAAAATCTGTCTGTCAGTTGACGGTTATTTATGGCACCGCTGACCTGTGTGCTGGATAATTAATAATAGTCTGATTCATCCTTGTCCAAATGTACACGGCTCTGAAGGAGGACACAGCACAACTCAGCCCAGAAAATCTCCCGTGATTTAAAGCTCCCTGACTTTAAGTACAGCCTGCAACTCTGTGCGGACGGAGGCAGCAGGAGCGCAGCACAGCTCCTCCTGGAATAATTACTCCATCACGTTTCTGTCAGAGGTACACAGATTGGTCAAAGGACATGTGTGACATGTTTCTGTCGTTATTTGTGGTAATGGAAAAATCATTGAAAGTATATCACGGTATTGCTACACATATTTCTGCCAGTTTTCAAGGTGGTGACAGCGATTATAGAAAAAGCTTGTTGATATTTGAACAGCCCAAAAAAATAAATCCCTCTCTTCAGGCCACCTTCAAGAGATCTGCTGCCAAATTCATGGTCCCAGCCTGCTAAGGCAACAACAAACTAAAAGCTACACTTTTCAATCTTATTTGGCGTGACCGTTGATCTCTCTCTTTTATATAAAATATAAAAAATCATCACAAACACAACAGCAAAAGCACATGGAGTGATAACTTGCAGGAGGTAGATGTTAAGATGTTGTTTTTTAAAAAACGTCTGTGACTATAACAAGGACTGTAGGTTTTAGTTTAACTAACAAGGAAAGTAACATCATCCGGCGTAGTATTTCAAATAATACATCAATCCAAACAATCTCACTGTGCTGGCAGACTTGCGTTTGTAAGTCTTCATAATAATAAAATCCTTTAAAAACGTTGTATGGACAATTACCGCAATGTAGATTGTAAATTGTGGAGAGGATGATGTGACAATCATCTGATCACAAGTGGCCAGCATTAAATACAGAAGTCCACACCTGGCATTATAATGCAGCTGAGTGATTTCACTTTCCCATTCTATATGCAAATGAAAACTTGTATGACAAAAATATACAAGTAAACTGGCACATGAACACGTACATAAACGGGAAGAGAGGGGTTGAAGCAACTGGCATATAACAACATCTTCACTCACTGGAGCCTCATTTTAATGCACCTTCTGTTTGAGATTTATGATGTTTTTAACATGTGTAAAATAGTTTGTAATTCACAACCTGAAACGTCAGGACCGATTGGTATCGGGTCAGATTATTTCATTATTTCAGTGGGTTGGGCTCTGTGATAAATGAACTTTGAGGTGGCACACAGAGGTGTTTCTTCCACAGCTGTGGGTCTGATGTGTGTCAGAAATTAGATGAGATAAACTAAAGAGAAAAAGGTAAACCCAGAGGAGGCTTTGGTAAAACAAGCATCAAGTACAGTTTTAATCACTAAACAACTGCATGATTCTGCCAAGCACAGCTGAACTGAGTTTGAATCACTCAGAATATATTTTCTGGTAAAAAAAATATGAAAGATGGGAAAAGGAGAGCACTTTCAGCAATATAAATAACCTGATCATACCATGTATCATTTTAAGGGATTATTCAAATTTCTTGGAAATTACAGAGTTACTACCAACCTCATATCTGTAAATATGAGACTACAGCTAGGATATCATCAATTTTGCGAAGACAAGGCAGAGGGAAACAGTTAGCTTGGTTCTGTCTAAAATGCCAAACTATTCCTTCCTCAGGAGTACTCAGCTTTTGGCCTCACAGTTGCTATTATTTCCTGTTGTTTCAAATCACTTGGCGTGTATCAGTTAAATGTTACATGTGAAAACAATGTTTTGATAATCTAGGAAATCAAATGATTTATAGGGCGATAAATTTAGTTTCTCAATTAATACTCATTTGGACATTTTATTCCTTAATGTCATAGTGAAAACAGGCCACAAAAATATCCCTTCATCTCTTTGTTTTTCAGTGTAATTTTTGGACCGAGCTCAATTTATTTTTGTTTCTGCCTGCTGTGACGAGGACATCAAGGAGTCTGGAGAGGAACCTAATAACTGAGGGGGACATTAAGACAGACTTGATCACCCGCCTGAAAAACAGCAGGACTGCTCCTCTCTACCCAGAAGTGCCTCTTTGACTCAATGATGGCAGGTCTGGTCTATCTCAGCCACAGCCGCATGTCACATCCAGACGTGACCTCTTCGTTTTCCTGCTGCTGGTCCCCCAAATGGCACATTAGGCGTTAGGTGATACCTCTTTCTGCTGAAAAGTAAAATACAAATGGAAGAAACAAAATCTTAGAGTGCAGCTTCAGAGGGACCATTGTAAAAAGCAGAGATGCTAAGGAGTGGATAATGTCTAGGGAGCCATTTTCACAGATTGTAAAAGTGTTGCTCCCCAAAACCTTTTTTTTTCTTCTTTTTACAAGGGTATTCTCATGTATCGTAGGTTTTGGGACTAATAATGCTGCAGCTTGTACATGATCTATAAACTCTTGTTAAAGGACTTTTCATAACCCATATACTGCTTCACAAAGGACAACAAAATAAAACAAATAAATCCTAAAATTATTCAATTTTAAAACTAAATCAAAAGAATAAAAAAATAATAAAGCAGGTCAAATCAGGATAGGCTCTCCGATAAAAGCATCATTTAAGAAGAGATTTAAGAGACACTTCTGACTCTGCCAACTTGATTTCCACAGGCAAGTTGTTCCAAAGCCTCAGTGACCGACATTAAACTCTCTGTTCCTTTAAGTTTTCCGCAAGGGCCTCTGGAACAGATACAAGACCTCTGCCTGAGGATTTCAAACTGCGTACCAGATTGTATGGTACCCATAGGTTAGAGATATAGCAAGGAGAGAGGCAATGAGGAACTGTAAAAGTAATTCAACTCTAGAACAAAGTGGGAGCCAGTGTGAAGAGACTAAAACAGGCATGGTGTGAACAGACATTAAATGACTTGCAAAAGGGCAGAATGTTCAGTACATGCACTGGATGGAAAGAGCTTCCCACAAAGACATGATGAGACGGGCCTGGGCTTCAATGCAGACACACAATCCGTTGTCAAACCCTAAACTAAAACCTTCATAGAAATATATTTTTTAATTAAAAAAGGCCACAGTTAATCACATAAATCTGAGCTCCCACCATAAGATGTAATATTTTGAAATTAATGTCTTTATAATACTCTGAAACTGACAGCAGCTTCAGGAATGCATATGGTACCAATAGCCATCGTTATTCTGGTTCCAACTACAATCTGAGTTGGCTGAATTTCTAAGTGAGGGGAAAAGGCCAGAAATGCTCCTAAATTATTCAAAAGGTTTCCAAGACACTGTCTTCGTGATCCTTTGGACTTATAGTGCAAATCCAATGTCGACACAGGCTGATATTTAGACTGAGCGGACATTTTTTGAATTGTTTCACAAAATCGGAGATGTGGGTGGCGAGTCAGATGTCTGAAACCTGGTTTGAATCATTTTGTCTGTGACTTCTAGTGTTAAAAAATGCCAAAGTGTCATTGGGCAACCAATCCTTTCAGAGTTTAGAGGATACAACAATTATATGCATGAAGCTTGGTTGAGTTCAAGAATCATTTTGTGATTCAGTTGGTAAACTAGTGCAAGAAGCTCTCAGCACTCACCACACTGTCCATTTTAACAGAAAAGCAGTTGTTTCAGTCATTGTGAGTCCACTTCCACACGGATGGTTAATAAACTGGATATTCTCTTTAAAATTCTTCTTGCACATAAAGGTACCATTTTTCTCATGCACACTTTAAAGCATCTAAATATATTATTAATTCACATGCATCAGAAATACTGAACAGCCCATCGTTTTTCTCACTGCAACCTCAATACATGTGTAAATGAAAGTGTAATGAAGTAGACAGGAATTGGCTGTGAAAAGCTGGAACAGGAAGAAGACTATAAAGCTTGTTGCCAATGGATGACCTGTTGAAAAGGCATTTACATTTTATAGGCTTTGACACTCCACTTAGAAGGGCATTGTTTGTCCATGAGGGAAAGTTATACTCCCCATAATGGGTTGCTAAAAACCTCTACTTAAAAATCTGACATGCCTGTCTCCTAGAAATTATATTTATTTATTGCGGAATTGTTTTCTGTATCACATCGTGGTGTGGAACATATCTTCTGGCTGGATTAAAATTCATAGGCCAAGTAAAGCAGTAAATTTATGAATACCTAAATGTGGTCAGGGTGGATGCTGGGCATACAATGCAAATGGGTTGTGTCTGTGGACATTTTACTTACACATCAGTAGCAAAAACTTTTTGACTATATGTAAATTAAGATGTCTTTTTCATGTTAACAGAAAAAATAATCTTGCCCGCATGATGTTTATTCATTTTCTGATGCAAATCAATTGTTCAGTTCAGTTGAATATAATTTCTAAAAGACAAGGTTGGGCCAGATGTGATTAAAAGTTTTAGCACTTCATGATTTTAAATAACTGCTCAGACTTCTACAGTGTTTGGGAGTAATTTGTTATGTGTAACAGAGTTACGTAATTAAATTACGAAATTAATGTAACTGTAATCAGTTACTGTTACTGAGAAAACATATAGAGTTTTATATTTATTCTTCTGCTTTGCATCTTTTTGTCGTCCTTTTGTTTACATCTGGATTGGCTCCAGTCATTGGCAGTATGTGCTCAGATTTTGAGCTGAGTTTTTGATCTGTTCTTTTGTTAGCTTTACATTGCTTTTTCTCTGCCAATCAAATCACTGTGAATTGCTCTGAGTAACCACAGCAATGTGGTTAGCCATGTTGTTGGACAAGAGTAAGAGATATTTATCACTGAGGATTATGAACAGTACCCAGCTCTATTGATATTTCTATAATCATTCAGCATGGAGTTGACCTGAATGTAGACTTGGTTTGAGGTTATAGGAATTTTTTTAATTTATTTTATTTATATAGCGCTAAATCACAACATGGGTTATTTCATGGCACTTAACACATTAAAGTCCTTACAGCAAGACTTTACAATATTATAGAGAAACCCAACAATTCAACAATTCCCACATAAGCTAGGAGGTAAAAACTCCTCTTTAAGGGAGAAAAACCTCCAACAGAGGGAAGAAAAACTCCCTCTTAACAGGAAGAAACCTCCGACAGAACCAGACTCAGAGGTGGAGAACATCTGTTCACAGAACCAGACTCAGAGGTGGGCGGCCATCTGCCTCGACCGGTTGGGGTGAGAGGAGAGCAGAGAGAGAAAAGGACAGCATAGATATACAAGAGAAGAACTGTTGGTGGAGATGACAAGCAGAGACATGCAGCTCCATGACGGGACATCTGCAAAAGAAAGAACAGAAACTACGCGAGCGAGGGAACTGAATGGAGACAACAGACAATAAGAAAAAGCTACGGGAGAGAAAGATGATGAGGTATGAGTCAGTTTAATATTCCCTCTCCTGCGATCAGTTGTAATCTTATCCAGTCTTAATTCAAGTTACCTTGAAGAAATTTTAATGAAAGTTTGACAGTAATCTGTGCTGAATACAGTTGTGATGTTCACACTGCCAAGTTTAAATTAAATGTTTAGCTTTTCAGCTTCATCGCTCAGTTTAAAACATTTGTTAAAGTAAGCAAATGTAATAAGTTAAACATTACTGTGATGAAGTAATTAAAATGGTTACATCATATTTTTACATTTGTAACAGGTTAATTAGTAATCCGTAACCTACTTCAAAAGTAACCTTCTCAACACTGGACTTCTATAACGGTCCGACATTTGAACTTGAACATCCCATAGACCAAAATGTTAGAGCTTCCCGACGTTCAAATACCTCCAGACAGAATGCTATAACAAACTAGCTGATAGCCATCACGGCAGCTTCATCTTCCCCAGTCATTCCCTTTCATGCCTGAGAACAAATGAAGTTGCATATTGACAGGAGCTTTGACAGCATACCACACTGAAGATCCTGTTTAGAAATCCATTCGTTATGCGTGAGCTGCTTACTGCAGCCGTTTCACAGCATTCCCAACATTCAGACAGCAATGCCTGCTTTATGTTTGATCCCCCTCCTCGAGCTGTAGCCCTGCGTTGTGCCCTGTACCAGTTGTTACTGGAATGACCTCTAATTATCACTGAGCTCCAGGCTTTAATGTCCTTGCAAGTGGTTGTGTGTTTATGTGTGTGTTCCAGCTCTCTACATAACCAAGTAAATACCCTCCGGCACAAAGTAGCGATTCTGATCAGGGAACACTGCTATTGGCTGTCTGTGTGTGTGTGTGTGTGTCTGTGTGTGGGCATAAATACAGTATGTATTTGCATGCCTTTGTGCCTGTTGGTTTGTATGTGTGTGGCACATAAAAACTAAAGGCTGCTTCATTAGTGTTTACAACAGAGCAGAAAGTTAAAAAAAAAAGGTGCAACATTTTCCCACCTGTAACTATTCAGGTGGTCGATAATGTTTTAATTCAAACATGGGGTGTTCCACCATCCCACACACAAGCGGTGTGGACACACACACACACATAGACGCCAACACATGCTTTCCACTTGTTGACCTGCGTTGCCAGCCTGATCTCGTCTTTCTAGCAGCTCATGAAGGCAGCCTGCAGTGTGAACAGCCCCTTCACACTCAAGGGTCCTTCTCAGATCTCATTACACTGTATTACAGCTAAGCCCACCATGTGTTCCCACAGTGGAAAATCCTGCTTTTCTCAAGGTATGGCTGAAAAACCATTAATTCCACCTCCCCCATCTTACGCTCATACAATCGTCCATTCCTCATGTTCATAAAACCAATGAGCGCTCTCCGGGCTGCCGAGATACCGGCTGCATGGATGGTGTTCCTACTATATGAGCAAAGAAGGAGGACTGCCTGGAGGGCCTCATCTCATTGCTCACAGCAGGAGAGGCTCAGCTCATAATGTTGAGAAATGACTTTTAAAGAAGGTGTGATATTCTCTGAATGAAATCTCACAGGATGCAAAAACTCGAGCAGAAGCTGGCAGCTCTAAATCAAGACAGAGGGTGCTTCATTAATTTGCTTTTTTGTTTTCCTCCCTGTGTCAACGCTGGTATTTTTAGAGCAAATGTGGAGCGGTTCCCCCAGCAGCTGTGACCCACCTGGGATAAGTGTGTGTGTGTATGTTTGTATGAGGGTGAATGCTGTTATTAGTTCATGGTCACCTTCCCGGCTTAGCAACCAGTGACAGGCTGGGTGGGGTGTGGACACGAGCCAGGCCACACACACCTCATACGTGGCTGCAGTGTTTATGTCCCATGGTTTCATCCTCAGCTGTATGGATTACGGTCAGAGGCGCAGAGACAGCCTAGTTGGGGTCTAGTGTTAGCAGTCACATATATTAGCCTGTACGGCTCCACCTGGGGGAGATAAAAAGCTTAGAGAGCTGATCCTCCTCATGCTGATACTCCTGTATGATATGATACTGTGTGTTTTCACTCTCTGAGTGATTTGACACTGAGGTGCACAAGGCCAAAAGGTTTTGAGAAAGTGTGTGTCGAGCCCTGCCCCACTGATGCACAGAGGGATCTGGAATGGAGAAGCCCAGAACTCTGCATCTACAAAAATAATAATAACATGCTTCTTTTGTAGCTCCCTCCGTTTCAAAATCCCAGCCTGCTGCGATCACAGGGGCAAAGAATGAATTCCTGTCGGAGGTGCCAGAAGCTATTAGTCTGAGCAGCAGTGTTCAGCTCACTGCATTCATACAAGTGAAAGGGGAAGATGAGGGCAGGGGAGACGGGTATATTTGGAAGATTTGAATTGGACGGGAGGCGATTAGATCAGTGAAGGTAAACAGAGCTTGGAGTTGCAAAGCAATAATACCTGGAAAGAAATTCAGCTTTTTTTTCTTTAACACATCTCTTCTTTCTAACATTCTTAAACATCTCTGTTATCCTTTCCCATTAATTGCTCTCCTTTCCTTCACACAGTTCCTTCTTTCTCTCTCTCTCCACCTTTTGCCTCCATTTTTGCCTTCTTTTGCCTGGCATACATTATTTCATGAACTTCTCCTTCTTTCTTTCAACTTTTTCACAATTTCATTTACCTTTTTTTTTTTTTTTTTAATCTTCTCTCATACTCCCCTTTGTCTATTTTCTGTCCTGTCATGCTTTCTGCCATCCTTACATTTGTTCTTCACTTCTTTTTTGTCCCCCTTCCTTATATATACAGTATATATTTATTTTTCATCTTCCTAATTTCTTCCATCTATCAACTATTTTTTGTTTTTCTGAATGTCTCTGATCACCTTTTTTGGACCTTTTACACCTTTTCTGCTTTTTTTTCATCATGTCCTACTTTCATCAAGCTTCTCTTCTTTTTTTCCCCCACTTCCTTCCCTTTTTTGCTTTCGTCTCTGAGCACATCAGACAGCTGAACTCACTGTGTACCTGTCTGATAAAGTGACAGGCACACCGAGAGGAGGGGGTTACAGTTGCACACTGAGTTCCATGCTTCCATTGTGACAGGTCTTAAACGCTGCTGCTGCGGCAGTGACAGGCTGCTGAGCGCCGTGGTTGATGGGACACAGTTAAAGTTACAGCAGCAGATGGAAAAGCATTACAGAGAGGCATTCAGAGCTACTTCACATGCCCCCTGCCTTTGTGCAGCAGCATATATATATATGGAGAGGTATTAAAAGCAGAGGGTCACATACATCTTCTGCTCAAACACATCCTGGGCAACCAGGAAAGAGAGCCTCATAGTTTTCCTCATAGTTTTCCCACATTGCACCAGGGTGAATTTTGAACCCTCCACACTAGCTCACTTCCGTCTTCATTTGTCTTTTCCTTTTGTTTTTTCTTCCTCAGCCGAGTATCCGACACCTCTAAGCTGCCACTTTGACAGTTGATTTATATCCATTAGGTGCAAAAGGGAATCCCACCTTGGGAGGGTGGCAGGTAGCGTGGTGTTACACTACAGGCCCTTGCGGTTTATATTGTTGTCCTGTTGCACTGACGTCATTTGACATTCATACCTACCTCATACCCTGCAGAACGGCTGATCTCGTTACCATTCAGCAAGCGGAATTTAAGAAGAATAAATCCTGGCCTGTGTAAGAGTTTATAGGGCTCCCTGGATGTTATTTATCCCTGTAGCTGGGGGAAGATCCCATGTGAGTACAAGGCATTCAGGGGTTAATGTGAAATCCTCCTTATTCCCCTCATACAAGATGATTTATTCCTCAGACTTAAGTTGTAGCACATGTGTCTCGCATGGACAGAGCAGCACATCGGATATGACTGTTGCCCCTGATGCCTTGGGAGTCATTTGTTAAGGGTCCAAAGGGGTCAGAAAGAATTTTTGACCCTACAATCAGCCAAGCCTGCTAGCTGCGCTAGTTGTTGAACACGTTGAACCTCAAAGGTTCTTTGTGTTGCCTAACAAGCAGGAGGCTTATACTCAAGTACCGACAGCTGGCGAGCTGTCACGCTAAAATTCATCCAAGCACACAGACAGGCAGAATATGAGAGCCAACAACTGACAAACTGTTACCTTAACACTGAGAAGCAGCCATTGTGCAGCCACAGATCCCTGTTACTGAATCACAAGAGAACCTGTGTGACTCGAGGCTACGAATCTGTAAGAGCCCATTAAGGTGAGCTGCAAAGGTTAGCAATTCACGATGTCAAAGCCATGTCGAGGCTTAAAATACATCATTGTCCCTATTGAATGTGTATTTTCATTCCTTTTCACCATTGTTCATCCCCATCTCCAATATCTACTTGGCTTCTATTCTTAGCTCTATTGTAGCGGGGATTATGGTGACATGTTGTCTATTGTGGCTCTTACAGCAAGTACAGCATCCGTCGCCGCAGGACAACCGCAGCTCAGTCAGTGCCTGTTACAGGAGTCTTGACACGCACTGCACACCTGGATAGAGTTCCCTGTTGGTCTGCTGAAGTTCACAGCTCCTAATGAGAAAAGTTTGAGGTGAAGTTTCTGTTGCTACTTTTCAACATACCAGGTGAGCATTAATTGTAATCGTTTTTACATGGTTATAACATTTCCCGCTGCTTAAAGGAATAGTTCAACATTTTCAAAACTATGCTTACATGCTTTCTTGACACAAACTAGATGAAAAGACTTACACCAAATATAAAGCGACAGCAGATTAATTATTTTAGCAATTTAAGCACCAGGAAATAGTCGGGCAATGTTATGTACAAACAATAAATAAAAGCAGGAATGGTATATTTATCATGTTTTAAAGTGGAGAAAAGATTTCCTCTGGATGTGTTGAAGTTTGTTTGGATGACAGCCACCCAAAAAGATGCAAAATGAACACTCGACGTGTGATAAATTTTTTTAAAAAGTGCATTTTCCCAGCAGCCGAAAACAAACCAAAATCAGATCAGTCTGCTCGGAAACATTGCTTCACTGCAGTGATTCTCCCAGAGGTCAGCAGGTGAAATACATTCATACTTCTGAGCTGTTTGACCCATTGCTACATACTGCACACCATCTGGGCTGGCTGTGTTTGTTCACCTGAAATATAATACTTCCCTGCTACAAACAAGTAAGACGTCCTGTTTCTGTTTTGGCTTAACATTCTCGATTGTACAGTAAGTTGCTTCAGCACTTCTAGCATTAAGCTCTACAGACGTGGACACACAGAATAAACCGTTTCAGCCGTTCAGAATCATGTAAAGACACTCAAATTCTGCAGGCAGGATTTTAAACGTTGGTGTCTAAATGCAGTCTTTGAGTGATTCTTTAAAAGGACTGTAAATCTTTTTCAACAAATCACAATATGGCTGATTAAACGTGATACATCTAGGGGAGAATTGCCACTTTCTTTCACGTGTTTGAAAAAAAAAAAAAAAAAAATTAATAGAGGATGATAGTCTCCCATTACTTTAAAGTGTAAGTTTTGCAGGCTGTGGTACTATATGTTGGGGAAATGTATCTACCTTTCACATTTTTTTCCCCCTTTTTTTGTCAAGGATTATAAAATGTAGGACATTAAAACACCATCTACATTTTCACACGTGATACCAGGTGGGTGTGCACACACAGTAGTTTCTGATTTCGATAGGTTATAGATATATATGCTGACAAGTCCATTAATGTAATGTTTTATCTATTTACTCAAACAGATAAACTCTCTCACTAAAAAAGATCTGATGTTTTGTCAGATGTCATTTGTGTTGTTGCCAGGCTATCGAAAAGCATGTAAAAGTTCAGCCCATTTGAGGCCCAACTTGAATAAAGTCATGTGTCTTCATGCTAATTCAGTTAGACTTGAACCGGTAAAGACCACAGCTGCATTGTTTTGTATGAGGACGGACTACCAATTCTGATAATGTATCCACATATGCCTCCAATAAAAAGTGGTGGGGAATCGGGGTCAAAGTTGACATGGCTAAGGCTGACAAAACATCAGAAGACAGAGATATAAATCTGGCAAAGTCAATATTAGTCAGATAGGAGATATGAGGACTTTGAAGGAGACATCTCTAGATCAATGCCCCAGCCCTTGGGGTTTTTAAAGTGGACCCCTCCGCCCAGCCCCACCCTCATCCCTCCTCTGTTTAACCAAGCCTGCACTGCAGCCTCTATCTCATCCATCTCATCTGCACCAGTGCTGTGAGGCTGCTCCCACTCGCCCAGCTGCCTCCTTAGGAATCCACACACCACCTTTTCTCTGCACTTCCCCACCCCTGCCAAGCCCCATTCAGTCCACAAACAACAAACAACTTACCTCATCTGATGGATGACTCACTGTGAAACCTAAGATGTCAGCTTTCATCTCATCTGCAGAGCTACTGACAGCGTAACTGGAGGCTTTTCAATTCAATTCAACTTTATTTATATAGTGTCAAATCACAACATAGGTTATTTCATGGCACTTAACACATTAAAGTCCTTACAGCAAGACTTTACAATATTATACAGAGAAACCCAACAATTCAACAATTCCCACATAAGCTAGGAGGGAAAAAACCTCCTCTTTAAGGGAGAAAAACCTCCAACAGAGGGAAGAAAAACTCCCTCTTAACAGGAAGAAACCTCCGACAGAACCAAGCTCAGAGGTGGGCGGCCATCTGCCTCGACCGGTTGAGGTGAGAGGAGAGCAGAGAGAGAAAAGGACAGCATAGAGATAGAAGAGAAGAACTGTTGGTGGAGACGACAAGCACAGAGCAGAGACATGCAGCTCCATGACGGGACATCTGCAAAAGAAAGAAGAGAAACTATGCGAGCGAGGGAACTGAATGGAGACAACAGACAATAAGAAGAAACTATGGGAGAGAAAAAGATGGTGAGGTATGAGTCAGTTAAAGAGTAGGAGGAAAGAAAAGAAGCTCAGCATGTAACGAGGTCCCCCAGCAGCCTCGGCCTATAACAGCATAACTAAGGGTTGGTTCAGGTCTACCTGAGCCAGCCCTAACTATAGGCTTTATCAAAAAGGAGCGTTATGAGTCTAATCTTAAAGCTAGAGAGGGTTTCTGCCCCTCCAACACAAACTGGGAGCTGGTTCCACAGGAGAGGAGCCTGAAAACTGAAGCTCCGCCTCCCATTCTACTTCTGGAAACTCTAGGAACCACAAGTAGACCAGCGTACTGAGAGCGAAGTGCTCTGATAGGATTATATGGTTCTATAAGATCTCTGAGATATGATGGAGCCTGGTCATCTAGAGCTTTGTAAGTCATCAAGAGAATTTTAAATTCTAGTCCTGATTTAACAGGAAGCCAGTGAAGAGAAGCTAAAACTGGAGAAATATGATCTCTCTTGCTAAATCCCATCAGTCCTCTTGCTACAGCATTTTGGATCAGCTGCAGGGTTTTTAATGAGTAATTTGGACATCCTAACAACAAGGAATTACAATAATCTAGCTTGATCAGTTATCAAGTCATTTACTAACAGAGATTTAGACCAGAGATCTGATATTTAATAGTCCGCTTTTAATTGTCAGATTTTTTTGATCCATTAATTTGGTAGGATCAATTTTTATTACATTTTTATTGGTACATCTTTTCTTGAGTTTTTTAAATACAGGTGGTCTGGGTACAGACACAACCTCTATAGGATGTTGAATGTTTTGGGTGAGTGATAGCTGTAAAGAAGCTGCAGAGGAGCTGTAAGACTGCAGCTCTGCGTCCTGGCCTCAACCCAGGATGTCAGGTTTTAGGGCTGTTAAGAGACATGGCCATATTTCTAGAAAGAAGAGCTGCACCATCCAAAGTAGGATGGATGCCGTCTCTCTGGATCAGACCAGGTTTTCCCCAGAAAGTATTCCAATTGTCAATGAAGCCCACATTGTTAGCGGGACATCACCTCGACAACCAGCGGTGAAGTGAAGACGTACGGCTGAACATATCATCACTGGTCCGGTTAAGAAAAGGTTTGACCGTAATGAAAAAGTTGGCAATCATGGTAACGGAACATCCTAAACTTTATTCTGTGCTTGCTGATAAGACATGATTTTTGTTTTTTATAATTTTATAATGTAACATTTAATAGAATATTTAATTTAGCCAGCACATGTCCAAACACAGTTGATCCAGTTTAAGGCTGTGGCTTAGACGGTAGAGTGGGTTGCACACTAATCGGAAGGTTGGTGGTTCAATCCCTGTAACATGTTCATCTTTTTAAATGGTGGCTTTGAATTGACAATTAGTTAAAACAATCAGGGTTTAGGGCAGCTCGGTGTAACCACAAAGCGTGTAATACACCCGTAGTCCACTAGAGGATACTGGGTCGGTGTCAGACTCTGCTTCGCCTAGACGTGAAAAAGTACATGCATGTATGACGGGCTGGTTCTTTTGTGATTTTTGATTTTATACACTTTATTAATCCCCGAGGGGAAATGTCTTCACTACAGCAGGGGGGCTCTCAGGGGGGAGATGCTGCAACAGGCTGCCACTAGCGCGGCGCCAGGTAACCTGACCTGAGATGCATGTTTTTGGATGATGGGAGGAAGCCGGAGAACCCGGAGAGAACCCACGCAAGCACAGGGAGAACATGCAAACTCCGCACAGAAAGGCCCAGGACCGGATTCGAACCCGGAACCTTTGTTGCTGTGAGGTGACAGTGCTAACCACTGCACCACCGTGCCGCCCCATTCCCAGGGCATCAAATACTGCAGTTTTGTGAAAAAGTTGAGGAAAAAAGTCATGTGACAAAGTACAAAGAGTGATAATGTCCACATGAAAGTCCACATGGGGAGGCTGTGGCTCAGATGGTAGAGTGGGTTGCCCACTAATCAGAAGGTTGGTGGTTTAATCCCCGGCACCTCCTGTCCACATGCCTAAGTGTCCTTGGGCAAGACACTGAACCCCAAGTTGCTCCTGATAGCATACCATCAGTGTGTGAATGTACTCCTGATGACGGGCACCTTGCATGGCAGCTCAGTCTCATTAGTGTGTGAATGGAAAACCATGTAAAAGTGCTTTGAGACTGATGAGGTGATAAAACGCTATACAAGTGCAGACCATTTACCATTTATGACTGTCACCTGGGAGACCAGTATTCAAGCCTGTAAGAAAGGAAGTGTTAACGTGGACTCCTTTTAAGTAATGTAATTAAATTGAATACATAATGTGACATACTTAACTTACAAAAGGTACTTATGTGACACATTATCTAACTTACGTATATGTTCTCACTTATTTTACCTCAGACCATGATCTTTTACGAAACCTATGTGGTTTTGGTGCCTAAACCTCAGGCACCGTACTTTTCATGTTAAAGAGAGGTAAAACGTGACACTGACATAATATCATCTAGTGGACTGATGGATGGATTAAACACTTTGACGTGATACCGAGTTGATTCGTGCCCATATTTGACAGCAACTTTAAGAATATAGGCCTAAGTAAAAAAGGAAAGGAACAGGATGGTGACATGTAACAAAGGACAGATTAAATGGGGTCTTCATACACTATATCAATTAAATGATCCATCCATCAGATATATCTGCTCTGTCCTGGGGTCACAGCAGGTTGGGGCCTAGCTGATATCAGGTGAAAGGCAGGGTACACCTGGACAGGTCGCCATTTACAGGGCTAACACAGGAGGACAGACAGCCATTCATGTTTCCACCAGCTACAGTCAAATCAGAATCACCGATCATCCCAACACACATGTCTTTGGACTGTGGGAGGAAGCTGCCAGAGAAAACCCCTGCAGACAAAAGGAGAACATGAAAACTCGGCAGGCAAGGCGCCAGCTGACCAGTAGGTTTGAACTGAGAATCTCTGAGGTGTCAGTGTTTACCATTGCACCGATGTGTGCTGCTGTCCTGCCCGCTTGAAGTACTTACAATTGTCAGGGTACATAATGTTTGAGATGTACTTTGCAAATGTTTCATTGCATCTGATAAATGTATCTTACAAACGTGGAGACCTTTTTACCTTTACTACAACAGTTTTCGAGTTTCTTTTAATGCAGAGTGAGATCACATATCTGTAATGAGATGTTCAGTATAATGTTAACTATAACAATCCTCAACAATAACACAACTGAGATACTTTCATATATACCTTTTATTCCTTCAGTTTTCTTTATAAATTCAGGTTATTGTATATTCCAGCATCATGACAAAATAATCTCACTTTTTACTGAAGTCACTCGTGAATAAATTATCAAATATATTTATGCCCTTCACATTTGTATATTAATCATACGGTATTGTTTCATCATCTTTGCAGTACTAGTGTTTGGGCTCTGGCTCCAAAATCAGTGGCCCTTCTACAGATTTATCATCTCAGCCACACTATCTCACTTGCTACACTCACTTGGTAAATTTTACACTGATTAAAAGTATTGGAAAAAAAAAAAAAAACATATGAAACTGTATTCTTCTCTTAGCATTTGGCTCCAGCTGGCTTTGTCTTCTTTGTCCTTGATGACATCATTGCTGCAGTCTAAGCAGCAGCCTGAGCTTAAGTTAAGTAAGTATAGTTTCTTTAATACCTCAGAATTTGCCAGTAGATGGTGAAGGTGAACTAAGTGGCAACAGCAATACAGAGCACTCTACCAGAGCATGATGTCTGTATAGCAAATGTGGCACATGGAAATAAAGTTGAAAATGAGCAAAGTGTTTCTTTAATCCAAAATGAGGCATAAATATAATCACACTTGCTGAATTTTCTGTTCACAGTGCCTACAGTACATTTGTCACTTAGCAGGAACTAAGCAGGAAGCAGGAACACTCAGTGCACTGTGCAGTAAACTGTATGTAGACTAATGGACGAGCAATCTGCACTTTAACCACTTGAATCGCTCTCCTCATTAGACTCTAATCAGACTTTAATATGGCTCTGTGTTGTTTTACAGTGCATGTGTGACTTATATGTGACCAGTCAGTTAATCAGGGTACACTTACGTTAATGTGCTCTTGATAGATTGAAACGGTTTCACCCCTTGCTCTGCCGCTTGCCATTTCAACGTCATTAGACATTATTGTTATGATAACCAGGACAGAATCTTTGGAATGGCAAGGGCCGCAGGAACATTTGATTAAATGCATCAATCTCTATTAGGTGTCTGTGCTTAATACATACAGATGATGAAACCCTGGTGTACTGCTGATATAAATTAAATAGGCACTTATCCAACTTCTCATTGGTACCAACCCTCATGACACTGATATGAAATGCACACAATATTTATGGGCAATATGAGTGAATTTCAAGCTTTGAAAAATGTTATTCCTCTGCGAGATAGCTCAGTATGTGTTACACAAACTCTGGTTTATCACACCTGAATAAGAGCTTTGTAATAGCTGCATGGCAAGCTGTGTACTATTTCTGATTCAGCCATTTATAACTGAAAAGTATACCTTCGGGTTAGCCACAGGCAATGCCTGTTTTCTCTGCGCTCTCTGACATTGCATGCTGTCTGTTATACGTACCGCTAGCTGACATACTGGCCTCTTTATGTGCTTTTCATCAGTCTGACAGTTTATGAGGTCTCATCCAGACTGCTTTTCTTTGGCTAAGCCTAATATTGTGGAGGATATTTCTGATAGTATCCATCCCAACCATTGTTACACACAGAGCACAATATTGCTTGTTGATGTTATCGCATCCTCCCCCTCGCTGCTGTTGGTGATAGGCGATTTACTTGTTCACTGTGGTTGCATTCCAAAAGATGCATCACGACAAAAGTCCCAGGACATGAATACATTTGTTTCCATCTGTGCATAGTCCTGTATCTGATACCTGTTAGATCCTGTGTGTGTCAGTATTGACTCATTATCATTACTACAAGACTGAGATTTTACAGCCATTCTAGCTGCTCAGTGAGGATGTTGGAGACAGCAATGCAACTGCTCGTGGGAAACATTTGCCTTCAGGGCATTCTGCCAGAAAGTCTTTCTAACAGATATGCAAACCCTTCCCTCTTTCCCTCACCCTAACCTTTTCAGGAAGGAAACCTTGAAGGCAAACTTGCCCCAAAACCGTTGCAACTCAGCCATGCTGCCAGGTTGTCGCAGTGGTGTCTCGTGGTAACTGCAACAAAATATGTAAACCATGTGACGACTCCAAAAACATTTCCCCCATAGAGCTCAATTATAAGAGAGACATCAATGAAACTGTTGGCAGGAAACCTCCAACTGCAAACAAGGCTGGTTTGTAATCTTTCTATCATAATTTTTTTTGGAGGTTTCATATTTTTAAAACCTCTCCAGCACTAAAAAAAGTGACTTCATCCTTATTAAAGGGCCAAGCAGGAACCTGTGGACTGGGTCAACAGGCGAAACTGTAATGCACAAGTGAACCACACGACCCTGACGTCAACCTGGAATCAAGAAAATCTTTTAAGCTCATGGACAATGAGATTATTTTTCATTTCGGTTCAAATAAACCATTTTTGAATATAACTCTCAACACATTGATGGGCTATTTAAGATAAATGCAAACACCAGCATGCTAACATACTCCAGTATGCACCGAAGATGCACCGATGAGAAGATGCACCGACAGGAGGAGACTGCAAGAAGCGCAAAGGCTGTCTCTCTTGCTAAACAGCAGCAATGTATGCAATAAGAAGGGGGAGAGGAGAAAGATCAGATGGACGGAGCTGTGCGAGATCAGCAAGCAAGATTAAGGCCTGTTCGACTTACTGCCAAGAAGCGACATTGGAGACGGCTTATGGTCGTGAAACATTCCTGCAGTCAGCACGCCAATGACACACTCCCTCAAAACTTGTAACATCTGTGGCATTGTGTTGTGTGACAAAACTGCACATTTTAAAGAGTCCTTTCATTGTGACCAATCACATGGATTTGAACAAATTTGTGATTTTTTTTTTTGTTGTTGAAAAAATATACATTTTGTGATCATAGAGGAAATCTGACAGTTTTTATTTAAACTCATGAAAAACATGAGCAAAAACAGAAGTGTTAATATTTTTGTTGAGTGTAGTTTCACAATATTGCAATGGTATGGATGCAGAAGCAAATATCTGTCACTTCAAGACAAATAATCTGAGGGAAAAAAATAAACTGAGTGAATTAGCAGTGCCAGGCTCCCGTTCCCCTCTCTCATGTCGTACCTAAAATGCACATTAAAAGTTGACATTCATTCTTAAAATTCATTATGTGGGAAAACTTAAATGTCTGATAATGAAGGTTCTACACTCAAATGCTTTCAGGCTCAACCTGATTACATCATTTCAGATTAAGATTAAATAATTAGTCCAGTGGGTTTGACGGAATCACACAGGATGTTTCTTTTACTGGATTTTGTTTCTGTTGCTGAAGCAGAGGACATCCGTTGAGTCGACGTACCCTCAGTGTGGCCCAGGACATATTTGGGTTCTCACTGCTAAAAGAATGTCACCATGTGTGGCCCAGAGCACCACCGAAGGCATTTACTCCTCTTCTTGGAGCTGTCAGGATACATTTGCATGCCAGGTGTTAAATAGTATCCAATATTTCAGTCAGGGCCAAAGTAATAGACCATCCAGCTCAATGACATTACGAACCCTCAAGCGGTGCTGCTAGAATAAAAACGTTAACAGCGTTATATCGCTTGTCCACCGGTCAAGTACTGAAAAATTTGACTGAAAACATTGAGTATTTATTTCAAGTTAAAAGCTGTACCAACAGTTCAGATGTTTTGCATGCTTCATGTTGTTAAAGTCATTTTTGGCATGGAAAGAGCCAACAATAACGAACAGCAAAATATTTCCAGAACACAGCAATCTTTAAAGAATACAGTCCTTTTCCCGCTGAGGGTTGAATGATTACACAGATTAAAGTAACACTATCAGACATCTTTAACGAAAACTACAATAACATAATAACACCTTAAAAGGACTTTTTATGTGCTTTCTGAAGCTTAGTCAAGATGATATTGTCTTATATGTCATTCTTCACATTACAAAAGACTTTGATACTGTGTCTGATTTCAGTGTTAAACCGATAATGAGAGTGATGTTAATGGCGTAATTCTACAATTTCTTATGACATAGGAGGCTGAGTATCCATTTTAAGGGCCACTAATGGACTTCTGGTGTGACAGAAGAAACTGTGGAATGCTCTGGGTCTGCTTTCACAAAGACAAATATACGTATAGCAACTGAGCAATAAATGTACTGACAGCTATGGAAGAATAAAAACATGACTGTTGCACAATATATATAAGAACAAATATCCTGGTCAGAGCTGATGATAATTTGGAAGCAGTTGGTGGTTTTAATTTTGCGGTGTTCAGACGTTCTGGCAGGAGTCGTCTCTACATTCTGTCCGTGCTTTGTTCTTTCTTGGTCACACATACTACTTTATCTTTCATAACATATGAACAAAAAGCCTCAATATTAATCTTGCTCTAGTTGCCAACTTTGTATGTCCTGGAAATGCATTAGATTTGTTCAACATGAGTATCTTATGAGAAATGTTTGGCCAAAGAGCGTCTAAATATCAGACAGGCTGCCAGGTCTTTGGGAAGTATTTTGATTCTTGGCAGATTGTAAGAATCTAGTTTATTGTTTGAAACAGGAATTTGTGTAGTCATTCTACATACATACATACATACATACATACATACATACATACATACATACATACATACATACATACATACATACATACATACATACATACATACATACATACATACATACATACATACATACATACATACATAATGGGATGGATCCAGCATTTTTAGGCTTTTTATTAAGGCTAATAAGAAAATAGATAAATTATTACGTTTTTCTTCAATCAGAACCTCACCCCTAGCCAAGATAGAGATTGCTTTGAAGTGGCAACCAGGTCTTTCTTTTGAGAAAAAAAAAAAGATAAAACCTTAATTATAATGTAGAATTACCAGGAAATTCTACAGAAATTATCATTTATGAGCATTTTCTAGAGGCATTTCCTCAAAATAACTGCATCATTTAATTGATTTCCGGAGGTCAAATCTGAACGATCTGAACACTTTGTATGTGTTGACGTCAGTATTTTTATAATCCTGGCTGAACCATATTCTTGTTTCATAGCTGAGAAATAACTTAAAGTTATAAAGATACCAATACATCTCTCTTCCACCTTACTGCTCATAAAAAGCTCATAAAGTTCTGTCACCCTGATGCAAACCTGCTTCTCCCTATTTATACCAGAATATTATTAGGCCCTGAATAAGAACATTTGTTTGGGTTCCTCTCCAGAGGAAGTTGGTTGGAGAAGGTCAGGGTGGTTATGGCTGTTTGTCAGTGCGGTTGCAGAGCTGAAGCGCTGGAACAGATTTCTGGAAGGGTCTTCAAAACAGAGGCATGCCATGTTTCTTCCCCCCGGTGAAACCTAGACCATGAGGCCCTCTAGAATAACACGGGATGCCTGGAGCAAAACTAATCCTCCCCATTTCACACAATAGGGGAGTATGTGGATTTTGTCTCCAGCACAGCTCTGAAAAATGTGGAGATTGATAAGAATGCTGCCCTGTTTATCATAAAAAACTGAGAAGTCTTACAATCAGTTTGATTCCTGGCAGTCAGGCTCTTTCTGCATTCATGTCATCATGAAGAGGTAACTGAAAACATATTCAGTGCTTTGGGAGATGCTCCATCTTCATGGTATTTTTTTGTAAATGTATGAGGTTATTTAGAGCTTCTTATTTGCATAAGTATGTACAATAGTCACATTTGATAAAAAAAAAAAAAAAAAATAGGACTATTTTCCTTTAATAAATGTGCTTTTAATTTAAAGATGGCAATCAGATCAAAGAAACAACTTCCATGAAGATGATTTACGGAAAAAGGCATCGGCTGATTATGCAGTAATTTCATTGACCATAAAAGATCAATCAAGTTCTTTGAAGAAAAAATGGTAACATTAAACAGCAACTGCAGATAAACCGACAGGGAAAGAGCCGCCTGGTATTACACTAAAGTGTGTAAAACACCCACCGGTTCACCAGAGGATACCGTGTCAGTGTCACGTTTCGCCTCGTCTAGGTGTGAAAAGTTCATGCACAAATGAGCAGAGTCATGTGATGAAAAGTAATAAGGTCTGTGTAAGGAATAGGGATTAAACGATAAGCAAAACAAACAAAACCAGGACACACAACATCGATCATGGCAGAACAGCCATGTTTTATTGGATTGGATTTTATTGGATTAGAGGCATTTATAAGACTTCTTCCATTTGTGATTTAACTGACAGGCCCATATAAACTATTCTGGAACAAGCACATAAAAACCTGCTAAGGCTGGAGACAAAGTCACAAGAGATCTTGTGACTAGTGTTACTGTGACATTGAATGATACCAAACGCAGGCAGTATGGTTGCGTTTGATCAAATAAGTAAATACTGTGTGTGCAGATGGTTTTATGTCAAAGATCCTCATCGGTACTGTAAAAATTCACAGTGAAGCTCCTTTAACTAATGCTAAAGAATGGTTATCAAAAGACTGTAAATCTAAATATATGTGATATAATCAGTGCTTCTATCAGCATAGTTTTGTACTTAAGTAACTGCAACAGTTACCAGAAACAGACTGAGCGTACCACTGAAACAAGCCAGTCAGTGTCAGCACAGAAGTTATGGTGATATGAATAGTGATGCAATCACTTAATGATACATAGTAACATATTTGAATACTGATTGTTTACTGACTGTAAACCTTTTTCCTGACAAATGTTTGGATTTTTAGTCTTAATAGTAAGAGGTGAGAAAAAAAGTGTTGATGATGAACTAGTGCATCTAAAGAGAATAAAGATGTTTATCTCATAAGTTACACGCTTTTCCTGCTATGACAACAGAACATTTATGCTGTGAAAACCAGCAACCACTGGGGCTGCTAAGTGTGATGACATCGAAGTCAAGCGTTTGTCTCTACATGTAGGTCATACAATGGTTGCACTGGTAGAGATAGATTTAACTGTGCGAACAGTTGTACTGTAGCAACGCTAACAAAATATCAGGAATTGAAGCCGAACAAGAAAGGCGCCTAAAATTTTAAAAAGTCCGCAATGGTAATTTACCGACATGACATGGCATTGGGGCAGCACAGTGGTGCAGAGATTAGCATTGTCGCCTCTCAGCGAAAAGGTTCCGCGTTCGATTCCTGGTCTTTCTGTGCGGAGTTTGCGTGTTCTCCCTGTGCCTGCGTGGGTACTCTGGCTTCCTCCCTCCATCCAAAAACATACATTAACTGGTGATTCCTTTCGGTGTGAATGGTCTTTGTGTTGGCCCTGTGATGATCTGGACTGGCAACTTGTCCAGGGTGTACCCTGCCCTCACCAAAAGTGAGCTGGGATAGGCTCCAGCCCCCCCCCCCTCCCCCCGTGACCCGGTTCAGGATAAAGCAGGTATAGATAATGGATGGATGACATGGCATTGCACTCTGCTCATATTGGGGGAGAGTTACTCTTGTTTAGAGCTCAGTAAGTTTCGGCGCACGTGCGCTGTATAGTGGTCAATGTCGACTACTTAAAGGCTGTTTCAATAGTTTTGAAATTAACCTGAGGTTTACTCCCATTAGGACGCGAGAACTGGAAACAAGCCTCGATGGAGTATGGCGTATTTATGTGAACAACAATAATTCCAGCAATAGTCCAGCGGAGCCAGGCTTGGTAATTACTGTTTTATAGAAGAATCTGATCATCTAAACAAGGACAGAAGCTATTAATCACTAAACATTAACATTTGTTGCTTGGATAATTTAGCCTGCTTAAACAAAGTCCAAATCCATCTGTTTATTTGAATTAAATCTCTCAAACTGCCGCTTGTCTTGGTTTGTGGGGAGAAGGGTCCTGTTTCATTTCATCATGCCCTGTTGTAATACATAGCATATGTTAGTAAGTGACCACTCACAGTGCCGGACAGGAAGCAGAACACTTGGACACAGCTTGTCATCAAAGTATCAGAATTGGGAAGGAGTTTTGCTTGAAATCCCATTTCTCCAAGATCTGGAAAACAGCGCGTTGCGTGCAGCAATGGCCATTTAGTTTATGAATCTTTTTTAATGTGATAACTCTAAAAAATCTCATCAGACTTGTCAGAGTAACTCAACAACACTTAAACTGGCAGCTGCACATTTGGATTCAGTGGAACTGATGAGGTCATAGAATCGTGTGTATGACGCTAGGAAGAATAATTTCCGATTCAGATAAATCGATGTGAAAGCAATGAGAGAGTAATGAGTTTTGTTCCATTGTGTACACCAATCAACAAACATGTGCAGCCATGAAACACAACATTCAGTTTTATAGTCTGAAAATCCACCTTGTGATTTATTGTTATGTATTTCACTCACAGCAATGTGATTCATCTGGAATGCCATACGCAATGTCTTTCTTCCTCTACATGTGCAAAATAAATAGTCTGTGGTAAGTTAAGTGACGTTTTTATAGAATCCAAATTGGTTCCAAGATTTTTTTTTACTGTATTCATTAAAAGTAAAGCAAAATCTTTAGAGGGAGAAAACAAGCCAAGTGAATCCACCTCTTATATGACAAATAGGCAGAGAGGAAATGCTAAGCTGGATGTGGAGCAGGCCAACAAGAGGCTGAGCATAACAGGACTTCAACCAGTGGCATCAATTAGCAGCATGTTTCCGTCAGCCTGCCAGAGGGTGGCTGCTGGAGAGTTGCATGTTGGGAATTATGTTATTCTCATGCCAGTGAATGAACTAGTATCTCTGGTGAAACCAAGAAAAGAGGAATTTAAGAAAGAATCTAAATAAATGATGACAGTGGGGTAAATGTAGGACATACTGAAGGGATTATAAGACCAGTTCTGTGCTATTATTTGTTATTATTGGAGGCAGGTAGGACCCAAAATGCATGAAGGTTCGAAAAATAAAAAGGTATATTTATAACAAACAATGGGATCGACTCTTGATGGCCAAGAACAAGGGGAACCGGAGACTTCTGGCAGACGGCCAGGTGCCTGGAGGGTGGCATCATGGAGTCAGCCGGAGACTGAACGCTTGGCATCGGTGAGCAGGTCAGTGCCACTGGAGGCGTCGCCCAGTAACAGCAGCGTTGGTTGACCCAGAAGCTGGGGCTAAAGCCCGGGGCGCTGGGCAGCGGAGCCTCCATGGCACCGGACAGTGGATCCTCTGTTCTGGGGCGCCTCTCGATTGTCAGATGTGTTCCACAAAATGGTGACTACTGGGGATCGTGGGGGGGCAGGTAGGAGGCTCAGGAGCAGAGACAGGTTGGGCCAAACAACTTGTGGCCTTATAATCGTGCCATAGTCCTCCCAAACTGTTGGGGAAATCTGGAAACAGCAAAATTGCTAACAACATGTAGAAACAAGAACAGTTCACAATCAGACAGGCTTTAAACAAACCTCCAGGTTGGACAAACTTATTTGGAGGAAGTGGCTGTTCATTGATCATATTTTTGCATTACTGTATACAGAGCTCCATTACTGCCAGATAACTTGTCTTAAAAAAAAAAATCACAGTAGAATAAACTATGACCGACACTAGAAAACTTTAACTTTCATTTAAAAGATGTGACCAAAGGAGCTATAATATATTTCTATGTATCAAAAGACAATGGGAAAACAATATGAAAGTAGTGATGAATCTACAATTATCACCCGACGTTACAAATTCCCTTATTTTTATGGATCCTTATTCCATCTCGTTGCCTTCATAGTGACATTTTCACCATCAGCATGCAGCTGATTTTAGTGAATAAGTACCTGCCCAGCACCAAACCACTTTTATTAAAATGACCACTGATTATTACTTTGAGTTGAGAGGGCTTCTGAAAATATCACAATATTTTAGCTTCACCCGGGACCTAACTGGTTAATATAAGAGCACTGAATCACTGGCAATGTCAACAAATCTTAACCGTAAAACTATTATCCAAACTGCCATCATAGCTCACAGCAGCTCTTTGGATGCAACAGCTGTAGCGTGATCGACCAACTGCTTTGTTCCCAGATCTCAGCAGTTACATTAATAACAACAATTTATCATAATAGATAGACATGTTGCTCCAAACTATCAATATGACAAAAATTACAGAAACCCTGCTTGTGCAAAATGATATATTTCCTCTGATTTGCTCTTGATAAACAGATCTTAAATATGTTTCTTCTTAACATGTTGAAAATATTAACGAGGGTGTTGAGTGTTCAGCCCTGTTACTAAAGTTTCATCACGAGTAGGTTTTATTACTCCCCGCTGGTTCCCTGAACTCTTGGAGCTTTTAGACCAAGGTGAAATACTGGGAGCTCTCCCAGGATGACTCCAAATGTTGAACTGTGTTTCCACCTAAAGTTCGAGGAAGACCAGAGACAACTTGTCAAAAATTAACTATACGTGGCTGATGAGCGGTTTGGCTGAAAATTTGACAACCAAATATATATCTTAAACCATCTCTTAGCTTTGGGACTTGATGACAATCGGATAACTGTCCATGAACACTGATGAAATATTGGAGAGGTTAGACAGTGGATATTTTTAGTGGAGAGCATGTGGGAAGAAAAGGATTTCAGGCTTTGTTCTTGGCAAATCAGTCCCTGTTTCCAGGCACGTCGAAGCTTCTCGTTTGGCCAACAGGACATTCCTCCTCCTTTACAGATGAAAGCTTTTATTCTGTAACACAGCCAAGGAGGCTTTAGGAAATCCTCCGGCAGGACTGTTCTACCTGCTGAGTGGATTTTTTAGAAAAGAGTGTTTGGCCATAGGCCCCTCTTGGAAATCTCACCTCCGTTACACACCACTCAAGTGGTTCTTTTTCACGCACACATTCAGAGTCCACGCTTTTCATTCCTCTCCCCCTTTTTCACTTCCTCTCGCTTCTTTGTGTAACTGGTCTCACTGGGAGACAATGAACATCAGATGTGTGCAATTGCTGCTGGGACCTAAAGGGCTGGATGCACCTGTGATGTATAAGATGAGACAATTACACACGTGACAAGGTAATTAGCAAGGAGAACATTGAGTCAATTTAACAGCCTTGAAGATTTCCTTATAAAATGCCTGTATTTCAGTGATTATCAGTGACAGTGGCCATGTGCGTCTCATTATCAGATACGTTTGCCCAGCTAAGATGTGGCTTTGGTCCTGTTTTGAGTCCAAACAGAATTTACTTTCCCATGCTGGACCTTTTGATTTTAAGAGCAGGGTAGGGATGGGGTGAACTTAAAATGTAATTTTTAAAAAAAAAATAAAGTTCATCAACATGTTAGCTACTTTGTACAGCAGGAATTATTTGATATGAGATAATTTTCCTCAAAAATAATCTTACAAAGTGAATAGATGGATTGTTCTTATGTGTTTATCATTACGGATTTGGTGAAGTTGTTAATTAGGTTTCACGATGAGCCTCTTCATAAACACTATTTGTGTCACTTTATGGCACAACATATGTTACTGGTATATTTTCACACCACCCATATTATTTATGTCTTCTATTGCAAAGTATCACAAATGACCAGCGTCCCAAAGAAGACACAGATGTGGTAAAAGGACACTTTGACTTGCATGTGTCTTGTGTAATGGTTGCTAAAGGGATAAAGTTTGGTGGCACTTTTTTTTTCTTTCGTACACTGATATGACTAAAAACTGCACAAGTGACAAACCTCAAACTGACATGTTTGTAATTAGATGGTAAACAAACAGTTACGCCCTAATTAGACACCACACACCTGAATTATTCTGTAGTTAGTCACCGCATATACTTATACAAAAATATACTCAAATTAGAAGAGATCCTAATACAGTTAGACGTCCTTTTACAAGATTGTAGTCTAATTAAATAAAAATACAATGCCACATCAGATCCAGCATATGCCACGGTTCACGCTAAGGTGGGACCTACCATAAATTATACTGTACTTAGACAGATTTAATTACCAACATGAACCTATGACAGTTTAAATTGAGAACACAGGCTGTATTTCACAAATGTAATACCATTTTATGCCTCTATCATTTTGGCCTTTACTCAGTGCATCTGGTTAACAATTTGTTTTGAAATGAGTAAGGGGAAAAAGTAATTGTCAAGCAGCTCCTGCAGTGCTTTATTTTAGTCTCAAATAACCAAAGCCCTACAAGAAAAGTAATCCCATTCACAGCCCACCTGGACATACTGGGTGTTACATATTCAACTGTATAAATGTGTATGAAGAGAGCAGAATCATGCTGAAACAATTTCCCAATAATGGTTCAATATGTGCAAACAACAAAGCAGACACCAATGGTATTCCTTTTATCTTTTCATCGGATGCCACGCAGTGGGATGTAATTTTTGGTAGCAGCTCAGCAGGACACCGTTGTTGTTCAGGATCAGCCAGTGTTTCAGTCACGAGATCAGGACCTTGAACCATTGCATGGCTGTACCTCAAAGGCAAACAGAGAATCACTCCCCGAAATAAGAGAGGAGAAAAAAACATGATGTTATCCATGAAAGTACATCTTCTTCAAAACATGTACACCATATACAGCACAATGGCTACGATACAAAAGCTGAATATCACCCAGCAAAAATCTAATCTTACCCGTGTGCATTGATATGCCTTTCTTGTTGTTTTCCACTGTTAGCTGTAGGGGGACTGTTGCTGAAGCCTATTGTGTGTTTGGGGAGTATTCCCCTCTTCCTCTCTATGTTAGGTGTCAATTACGTCATTCAAAAGTTGTGAAGGTAATTATGGGAAACCACAAATGTCTACAAGTACCACAAACTCCTCATGTGAGCGCGATGACATCAGTCCTCAGCAATCGGTTTTAATTTCACAAGGTCAATAATAAAACCGTCGTGGTCATTGTGATATTATTTTTTACCCAGAATTTTGCACCCACAGAACTCCAATCCCAATATTGATATTGCTGCAATGAAATCAGCGGGACACCACTGCATTTCATTAAACTGGAGCAACTGGAGCATGTGGAGAGAAAAAGTTAGCCCTATAAAAAGTCAGAGTTCAGTGAATGGCTGGGAAAGATTCAGGATCACATTTTAAAAAAAGAAAGCGCTGGGAGGGTTAGCGAGGAGGGTGGAGCGAGGTTTTACAGCTGTAAAAAACAGAGAGGTGACTGGGACTTCATCCAAGCAGATAGCCGTGTCTCTGTGATGGCTTAAACAGCCGAGAAAGGTCACAGCACGGCGCTGACCGGCCAGGTCCGGGCCCTGGACGAGTCAAGGTGAGCCGATCCACCAGAGACTGGTTTGAGTTCTTAGAGAGGACACCAGAGTTGCTGCGTGTCCCTCCATGCTTGTAACGCAGTCCCGGACTGCCTGTATCTTGACTATAATTCTGCTATAAAGCAGTAAACTCCCAGTATGAGGTCTCAACTCGCTAATGAATGAGAAAGTACTTTATTTCTTTGTGTAGATGTTAAATCTACAGAGTTGAACGCCGGCCAAGGCTGATACCCAACTCCTGTTCTCCTCTTGTTCCATGTGATGAGACTTTAATGGGGCATTAGGGCGCAAGTTGGTCTGTAATACATCCAACACAAAGTCTGAACGCTGTATGAAAAGTCAAATGAATGTAGAAATATACTATTTGATTTCTTCCTAAACTTGAGTGAAAAAAAAAAAATCAATATCACTCTCATATCTGTGCGTTTCATTTGAAGCTACAGTCATCAGTCAAAGATGGTTTACGTTTAGACAGAGCCAGGCCGGTGTGTCCTGATTCCAGTCCTTATGCTAAGCTAAGCTAAGCTAAGATAAGCATTACTTAATTCTAACTTCATATAAAAGCGTGCCTATGCAAAACAAATACACTAAAACAACGGCCATTTTGCAGGAGCGTGTGGTGCAGCCAGACGGACTTGAGCTTAAAACAAATGCGTAAACCAGCCATCAATAAACAACATTTCACAGGTGAAAAGTTATCTTACAATATTTTACTGTTCTGAATGTGATATATCACAGTTAGCAATCCTTCTCTTAAGCTAACAGGAATGAAATAAAGTGTTGTTGAGTTAAACTATCAGGTGAAGAAAAAAAACACTAAACATTCTATCTACAAAAGATAATGTATTTTATTATGGAACATTTTCAATATAACAAAAATATCATTTATACATTTCTGTCATTTGTAACAAATCAAACAGCTGGATAATTCATTAAAAATGTATTGGTGAAGATTTTGGTTGTGGATACACTTCCTGTCCTTACAGACAGACACAGTAGGAGGAGGTGCTTCACCGGAACAATATGGTGATTCTGTCTACAAATCACTGCTTTGGATGAACAACAGCAGCCAATGAGCTATCTACATGTATATGTCTATGGTAATAGTCATACGGCAGCATCTGTCTGTATTGTGTTTGTATATCTGTATACCGAACTGAGCAAGGTGTGTTTTTCTATTTTTGTTTTTAACTTTTGATTTTGGATGTAACTTGTCATCAGAACAAAATACTTTGTTGCAGTCATTTGTCTAAAACAAACAATTTAAATTGACTGAAAGAAGAAATGTATACTTATTCACCAAAAAAGGACACATTATACTGTAATACTATACATATATTCTATATTCATGTACTATTGGTCTCCCACTTGTTCACAAATTTCCAAAAATAAATGTACAGTATGTCGTTATGTATGTATGACATGTAGCAGGATTGCAGCGAATGAGTGACAGGTGCGGTAATAATGACAAGGGATCTACAGTATGACGGAAACCAGGTAATGACAAGGATATAGAGTATCACTGCGCCCTAAGAATGACGAGGGTGAGATGAATGACTTTGACCTGGGATTGACTGTGTGTGTCAGACGATATGGCAGCTGTATAAATGAGGTGTTGATGGACTGCAGCTATTCTCCTCCTCGTGTGCTCTGTTTATCACACTTACGATGTTTGCTGAGATGGATTTATTCTATCTCAGGACGGTCATGAGGGTCTGATGGATTGGACGATTTAACCTGTGACTGTTTAAATCAATAATCCAAAATAATGAGGACATTGCTGGTAAGTAAGGCAGAGAGTAAAAAGCTCATTCAATACTGTCACACACATACACACTGTAAAGCCTCGAGGCCCGGGCTTAGACAGCCAGCGAGGCTGGTTTGGCTGATGTGTATTTTGTGAGGTGCCTGTGAAGATGAACAGGGCAGCAGACTGTACAGTGTGGCGGTGCCTTTAAACTGAGCATTAAGCTCAAAAATATAAAGATGTCTTGGTGAGTAAGGAAATAAGGCCTGCTTACTCTCACTCTCAGCATGTCACTTTTTGTCCTCAAAAACTTGAAACTACAACAATAACCTGCAAACTCTCAAAGCGTTTAAAGCCATGCACCTGTGCACAGACACATGCACACACATGTACGCTGAGAGCAGGTCTGCCTTCCACGGTGACACAAATGTCCCGACTCCGGCTGGATGAAGTGTCTCTCCCGGAAGACCGAGCGTGGAGACCTTCAGACACCTGCAGGGGCTCAACTGTGAGAGCAGACAGTCCGCAGAGTGACACGAGGAGCTTATAGGATCCAGAAGCAGGAAAACTGCTGGATGTAAACCTGGAAACAGAGAGAACAGGTTCAGCAATCATGTTTATTACTGACATACCTAATAGGAACGACTCTAAGACATCTAGCAGGGGATACTGAAAGCGAGAAGTTTGTTTTGATAAGTAATGGGCAAAGATTTATTGTTAGTAGCCAACGCTCATCTGCCTGAAACGACGTCGGGGAGATGTGAATCACAAGGAGTCAGTTCAGCTTCAAACGCTTTAAGTTATGGTTTTCCGGTGCTTAATGTGAACAAATTGATACATTACCTGGAGCCCTGACAACAAAGTGAAGAGGTAATACCACCAGAAAAGCTGCATTTTATTCAGTTAAGTGCATAATGAGGTAAAGGAAAGCAGAAGGGTTTATTTAATTAGAAAACGGCTTACTTCAAACAGTCACTACCCTGTACAACCACATGTGCACACGTGGAAGGTCACATTGTCAGGAGTAATAACTCTTTGTGACTGAAGCCGCTCCAGTTAGTTGAGAGCCGAAGTATTTCCCTACAAATCTTACTGAAGTTTCATCCGGTTAAATGAATCAAACAAATATAAGCAGCACAATACAAACACACACAGTTACTCCTCTGAAACGATGGCTAGATAGCAAAGAGGTTTAAAACATGATTCACTGTGCAGCACTTGAAACTTTTTCTGAAGTCAGTATACTTAATAACTCTTCCATTTTATTCTACACAATAATAAAGCAGGGATGTAAGATGCCGCATGTAATTAAAGAACCAGACGAGAACAAAACGTTCCATCTGACAAAATTAAACATGTCAAATATCTCGCGTGGCATTTTTTCCAGACAGATGAAAAACAAAAACAAAAGTGAAGGATTTAAAGCCCATATGTGCCAGATAAATGTGTTTCAGGTGATTTAAAGGAGGACGCACCTCCTTTGCCCTGATTAGACATCTCGTCAGGACTGTGCACGCTACAGGACGCGACTGGACGGCTCACACATCTGTTGGCCTTTCAGCACAGGAGCCAGTTTGGCATAACAAAGAAAGCCTTGCGAATATGATCAATTAATTAGATAACATCAATAGTGGCTAATTTCATGTCAGGTGTTGCAGTTGCAAGACCGAAATATTCTTAATGATATTTGTATCACTTGTTTTTCTTGCAATTAAATCATTATATCAGCAGTGAAAAAGGCCCATTGTTGAGGTAAGACGCAATAATTAATCAGTTAACTGAGAAGTTGATTCCATGAATTTCTGCAACTGTTCTTCGTTAATTAGTGAATAATCATTTGATTCAATTTTAAAAGGTGCACTGTTTTATTTAAGATTTATTAATACATAATACAACTTCAGGCCGACAGACCAGCTCTCACAGTTTCAGCAGTTTGTTAGAAGTCACTGTAATGGACAGTAAAGATGGACCCAGTGAGGGATTGACTAGAAACATGGTGATTGGTTTACATTACAGATTGCCTTGCACCATTTTTTGCAAGAAAACAGCCAGAATAAAACTACATACTAACACCTTTCAAAATATTTTTCAGTTCATTTTGAGTCGTCATCAGTGGCACTAAAGATCTGTTTTGAATCGGCGAAACGAAGTCTACATGCTCGGTTTCTGTTACAAAAAATTGCCTGTTTGGTAGACAATGATCAGCTTTTTGAACTGGTCTGAACCACGTCAGCCAACAGCTAACATTAACACTGTCAGTAAAGTTCTTCAGTCAGCTACCTCTAAGCTACACTGTGTGCACAATTATTAGGCAAGTTGTATTTTTGAGGATTCATTTTATTATTGAACAACAACAGTGCTCTCGGTCAATCCAAACTGTTAATAAACCTCAAACCTGAATATTTAAGAAAGTAAAAGTGAGGTTTTGACTTTCTTAGGAGAATATCTGTGTGCACAATTATTGGCCAACTATTGGTGTGCGGAATTATTATGCAACTAAATGAAAAACACAAATTTTACCATCTCGCTTGTTTATTTTCATCTGTTAAAGTGAGAATAATAAACAAACAATTCAAAATTTACAAATAAACATTTGACATTTCAAAAAAAGAAAAACCAGTGACCGATATAGCCACCCTTCTTTTCAATAACAGTAATAAGCCTTCCATTCATGGATTCTGTCAGTTTCTTGATCTGTTGACGATTAACTTTTTGTGCAGCAGCAACCACAGCCTCCCAGACACTGTTCAAGAGGTTACCGTTTTCCTTCAGCGTAAAACTCCCGTTTAAGAAGGGCCCACAAGTTCTCAATAGGGTTGTCAGGTGAGGAAGGGGGCCATGTCACTATTCTTTCATCTTTAAGGCCTTTACTGGCGAGCCACGCAGTGGAGTACTTCGATGCATACGATGGAGCGTTGTCCTGCATAAAAATCATGGTCTTCTTGAAAGACTTTTTCCTGGACCACTGCTTGAAGAAAGTGTCTTCTAAAAACTGGCAGCAGGTTTGGGAGCTGATTTTGAGTCCATCTTCAACCCGAAAAGGTCCAACTAGCTCATCTTTAATAATACCAGCCCATACCAGTACCCCGCCTGCACCTTGCTGGCATTGAAGTGGAGCTCTGTGCCCGTTACTGATCCGGCCACGGGTCCATCAAGAGTCACTCTCATCTCATCAGTCCAGAAAACCTTTGAAAAATCTGTCTTCAGATATTTCTTGGCCCAGTCTTGACGTTTCAACTTCTGGGTCTTGTTCAGTGGTGATCGGGTTTCAGCCTTCCTTACCTCGGCCACGTCTCTGAGCACTGAACACCTCGTACTTCCAGGTAGGTTGCAGTTCTAGAATATGACGGCACTGGAGGATAACGGCTTCCTGGTAGCTTCACGTTTGATTCTTCTCAAATCTTTGGCAGTTCATTTGCGTCTTTTTTTCTCAACACGTTTCTATTTGCAACAAAACGTTTGATGGTTCTGTGATCACGCCCCAATATCTTGGCAATTTCAAGAGTGCTGCATCCCTCGGAAAGACTTCTTACAATGTTTGACTTTTCAGAGTCTGTTAAATCTTTTTTTTTTTTTTTGCCTATTTGGCCTGAGGAAAAGAAGCTGCCTAAAAATTATGCACACCTTGATATAGGGTGTTGATCTTCTTAGGCCACACCCTCCCTCATTACACAAATACACATCACCTGATATGCTTTAATCCAATAGGCATTCAAGTTTACACAGCTTGGAGTTGGAAAATATGCATACAAATTATGATATGGTCAAAATACTCACTTGCCTAATAAATCTTCACACAGTGTATCTTTAACAGCTGGTTACTTACCGGTCGAGATGAAATGGTGCAAGTTCTTCATTCCTTTAATCGCCAAGAACTGTCTCCAGCGTTGGAAAACAATACCGATGTCAACTGTTGTTCTGCTTCTATTGTTTGCTTCATTGTGTTTTACTGTTAAACTCACTGTAAGATGTTTTAATGCACGACCTCCTTTTCCTTTCATGTTGTTGTGAGAGCAGACTGAACCCTAAGATTAGTATTACAGCAAAAATCTAAATGTATTTTTTTTTTTTGTATTATCTATTAACATTAGCAGGGAAACTGCATTTGACACAAGTTAATTTCAGTTCAATTCAAATGGACTTTTGACGAGACAGACGTGAGATCGGTTAGGAAGACAGGCCTGACTGCATCTGAGCACTTTATGTCACCACAGGAATCATATTCATGAAACCTTACAGCTGCTCTGGATCCCAGTTTGGAACCAATGGTCCAGATAGTAAACTCAAACTTGTTTGGAAGTTTTGCCAAATAATTTAAAACTCATCTAGAAATTCTTCTTTCTATTTCCTTCTCTGAGTGGTCGGACCCTCCTACTACGCATGATGATGTGCCTTCATCAATCTTGAATTGATTTGTAGCCATGCAGCTTTAGGAATAGCAAGGTCAGTAGGTCAACTTGGTCAAAACTGGAATATCACTGCAGCTGTTGGATGGTTTGGATGAACTTTTGCATAAATAATTATTGTTTCCAAAGAATTCTTTCTGATGACGTTCGCAATCTTTATGTGCGTAACATTTATGGTTTTGAGTGTGACTGTATGTCCTCCTCAGGACCAATTAATAGCTTCAGTGATGCATTTCTGACATCAGCTGATGTTAGCATTTAGCTGAATGCACAGTGTCTAAGAGCAGCTTCAATAAAACAGCATTTTCAAACCACGTTGAAATCATTTTCTCCTCCATGTTTCACATTCACACTAACAGAAATGCAGGCTAACAACTCTTTTAAAGGGGGTACATACACCCATGCCATTGGACTGCAAGTCTTTAATAACCAAAAAAAAAAAAAAAAAAAAAATCTCCATACAAAAGTATATGTACATGGTCACTTACTGAACTGTATAGCAGTTTATGGAAATGTTCTAAGATGGTTCATCTCTTAGTTTTAAATACAATATTTCCCAACAGTCAGCAACCACAGTACTGGATCAGAAACAGGGCGGGCTGCCGGTGGAGAGTCCATCTTCGTCATCGCGGGTGTACAATGCAGCTGTTGAAGTCAAACCCAGACACCGGTCATGATATCAATCTGACGTTTGACAATATTCATTGAGTGACATGCCATGTGATTGGGACATAAAACTAAGTACACACAGTTGTTAAGAGACATAAATAATGTGATAATTGTAATTGAATACCAGTGCAAGAAAGCATTCAGAGCGTGGAGACGCAGGACTAAATCACAGACACTCGCTATTAACAGTTAGAGGACAGCCTGAGTGACACATTCCAACAAATACACACAGAAGTCAATTTCTTGGTCTACTGAATGTAAGAATCAGTGGACATAACATTAACATTGAAATTAGTATGGATGGGGTAAAATCAAAAAATAAAAAGGGAAAAAAAAGAGGACAGAAAAAACAATTGCACCGTATCCCTGCCATGTGCTGAGAGCTCCAACCCACCACTCTTGTGATCCTCATCTTAAAACCTGAAGGAGAAACTGGAGCTTGTGTGGAGACTGATGGGCGTGTCTGCCTGGTGAAGTGGAGGCGACGCAGCAATGTCACAGTTACGGAGTCTCTCGGATGGTTGCAGCTCCCACCTCGCTTTGTGATGACGCAATCCTGCCGTGTTTAAAGGTCACTGGTGGGATCAGTCCTAACTGTGTTTATGTGACTGTAGTTGCATGCTGATGGGAAGCACGCACACGCACGCACGCACACGCACGCACGCACACACACACACACGCACACACACACACGCACACACACACACACACACACACGCACACACACACGCACACACACGCGCACACACACGCGCACACACACACACACGCCGTCCTGCACTCACCCACCATCATGCACCCCTGAATGAAGGCTCGGGAAGCGTCTAAATATTTGCTTGTACAATCAAAAGTGGAAGTACTGGGACAGCTCGCTCTCAAAACAAAGAAACAAAAAAAACCTTCAAAATGAAGTGAACAGAAGTGAAACAGTGAGAAGAAGAAGCATTTTGAGGTTGTGTAGTCAAACATGATGTAATGAGGCTGTGTGCATGTAAATCTCGGTGAACGAAGGATTTTGTATCAGAGGTAAAGGGCTGCTGTTGCTGTAAGATTTTAAAAACAAAGTGTGAGTGATGCACATTGTTTGTGCATCATTTTACACCAATGATCCCCTGTAAATAAACAATTCACTACTAATTCATAGAATTGGCACTGGAGCCATATCTGTTTCTAAATTGAAAAAAAATTACTAAATTATTGTTTTCTATCTGCTGTTAAAATGTATCAATGGTGGCATCAAAAAGAAAAGTTCAGCTCACTGTTCCAGTACTTGCCCTTTTAGCTGCTTGTCATTGAAAGGATTAGTATGGAAATGTTTACAATAAGTGCAAATTGGTTGCAATTCCAGAATCGCTCATGTGATTTCTGATGCTGCGATTATGAAGTGAGGACCACACCTTTGTCCTGACAGTTCATGTCCCTGTCTTGTATTTGTCCCCCCCCCCCCACCTTTGCAAGTTTCTTCGTGCCTCCCGTCTCTCCTCAGATCCTCCGCCTCACTTTTCAGAGTTCTTGCGCGGCCGGCGGAAGCTGGACATATTCTCGTTGAGAGCATAGATGCGCCTGGAGAACTCCTCGAAACCAGCTACGTCCAGTTCGCCCAGCACCTGTTCGTCGCACTCCACAGCCACCGCGTGGTCCACAGGGATGCAGCGGTAGTCTTCCAGCCGGGCCTCGTCTGCAAGCCCTAACCCCAACCCCATCCCCAAGCCCAGGCCTAAACCTGTGGCCTCTGTGCCCATGATCTCCTCTGCTTGCTCCACAGAGCAGCGCATCTCTGGGACCAGGCTGACAGCTGCCTGTTCTGGTACCAAAGAGCCATTCATTGCACCCGTGTTCTGGATAGTGGGCCCGGTTTCATCACGAGTGTCCTGCACCGTCGAAGAGTCGGGGGCCACTGTGCTGCTGGGTAGCTGCTCTTCAGTCTCTTCTTCTTCTTTATCGACTTCGATCTCTCTGTCGACACTTTTGCGTCTCTCCGTCTCCACCGCTGCGTCGCCACCTTCTTCCTTCTCTTCCTGCTGCTCGCCCTCCTTCTCGGTCTCCGTAGTTGTGGTGAGACTAAGGGAGGCCATGCTGGCATCGAGGGAGGTAGACAGGTGTTTGGGTGAAGGCGAAGGCGGTGGCAGGCCAACTGGAGGCTGCTCTTCCCCCATGGCTGTGTTGTAGCTGGGCGGAGGGGTTGGTCTGTACTTGAGCTCCGCCTCAGCCTCCGAGCTGGCCCTTTTCCTCAGCCCCCGGTCAGGGGAGCTGGTGTGACAGGGGTAGCCCATCTCTGAGGCAGCAGACACTCCGAGCTGCGACTTGGTGGGCACCGGGATGGAGCTGGAGACATGGTGCCGGTCACTGCGAGGAGCAAAGAGAGGGATGTGTAAATGAGCAAGGACACAAACAACAGCAAAGACAAGACTGCAGTATGAACAGTGCGCCATCACCTCTGCCGACAACAGAGGAGACAGGGATGTCCTAAGAGCTCATCGTCACCCCCCCACCCACCCTCCCACCCACACACACACACACCCACACACACATCTTAAAGCTCTTGATGCAGAAGAATGCAGATCTTTATAAATCCCTTCACCTTACAACATTCAGAAAACATTCGTGCAGGCTGGGAGACTCCACTCACGTTCTGCTGACGGAAAGAGCACAGCAGGCGTCCACCCAAGTATGTCAGATATTTTCTTCCATAACAGATAACAGATTTGGGATCTTAGACAACACGCCCCGCCCCAGTACTGGAGCCATAAATCTATTTAAATGGGGGCCTCACCGCGTCTTCCGATAGCCAAGGCCATGTATAACTCACTGGACTACTTAGCAGTCTGCTTAACGGGACTGTTCGGCTATCTCAAGAGTCCAGGCAGTGTACCGTCGGGGGTCAGAGGTGACGCAGGGCCTCGCTGTTCTCTATAGACATTCACATGTGTTGGTTAAAGACTTGAGGACAAAATATTAGTTTGCTCAGTAGGATGTGAAGTCATAATAGATGTAGTTGTAAATTGTCTCCTGTCGCCCGAAGTCTTCTTTCTAACAGTGACTCTCAAGACATCGGTGATGAGAGCCCTGGTTGACACATGCATTTACTGTAAATTAGCCAACAGAGTGATGGACAGATTCAGCACCAAACGCATGACAGCTTGTAAAAGAAACCCTGAGCCTGACCCCTGCAGGCACCCTGCCGCGGTGGTCCTGACAGGGTTCACCGGCAGGGCGCTGCCGACGAGAGCAGAGCAGCCGGTCGAGGGTGAAGAGAAACTTGTCAAACTTTAAAGTGCCAGTGAAACAGCAAATGAGAACCATCCACAGTCTGAAGGGACACTATGTGACTGCTTATGGTAACAACCTGTAGATACTGTAACCTAATGGAGGACATTTAGGCTAATAATTGTTGGCATGCAGATGTTGGATGGTCAACTGAGGTCAGGGTTAAGAAAATAAAGGCACTCGGTAATGATCTGATCCACTGAGAGTGTTCCTCTTAAGTGGGCTAAACAGAAGTTGGACTGTGCTTTACTTGGCAGTGCGTGTCTACCAAAACACATCATCTAATTCAGCTGCCCCCCTCCCCATCCCCCACTAACGAGCACACGGTTAATTCTGCAGTGAAGGTTAGTCCAGTGAAATGGAAACAATCTTCACCACCTAATTCTCTGTGGAGACAAATGAAAAATACTGAAAAGAGGGAAGATGAATGATTTACCATCTCAATCACCTGTCGGTAACTTTCAAAATGAAACCGTCATGGCCTCTTTGGAAACCAGTCCAAAAAAATGTTCACCTGGTTTGGTGGAAAGGAATAAAGACAGATGTCATGAGAAGTCAATCATCATTTAAGTAAGTGGAAAATGTTGTTCAGACTCTTTGAAACATAATACAGGTTTGAAAACCGGAGACGAGCGGTCCTCAGTGAAAAGTTGAAGGTTTCCGTGCACCATTTATAACAGCTAATAAGCTAATAAGTGACTACTACCTTTCTCAGCCTGACTGAGTGATGTCCCTGCAGCAGCGGCTGATTAGATGGCTTTGATTGTAATTATCATCAGCCATTTCCCTCCAGTCCTCCCTCCAGCTGGCTCTCTCATATAATCCATCTGCTCTGATTTCCATCTACGCCACGATCAAATGCAATACTGACACTGGCATGAAATCACATGGTCATCACACAACGTGTTGGACTTGCATATGTTCTATTATTTGTGTCAAATTGTGCGGCAGCGTATGAGTAACAGGAGACGGGGTGTGTCGGTAAAGACCTCGGCCAAGCAAACCTCTGGGCAGTCATAACATTTTTTTCTTGAAACATTTGAACTGTTGTACTGATGACATGTTTTTTAATTCAGGCAATTTGGCTACACATGGACAGCCACAGCGAGCACGTGTGCCGATTAAGCATGCTGGGAAAGCCGAACTGCTGAAAAACACTTCCTGGAGTTGCTTGGAAAAGCTGGAACTCATGCACTGTTGTCATTTCATTCCGAGGTCAAAAACGTACATAGCTTGAGATAAGTGGGTCCACTGTGTGAGCCTTTTTTTTTAAAAATATATATATTCTTAATGAACACATACTTTCCTACCTTTCGATTGCTACTTTCCCCTTAATAGCATAAATCATTCGTACGAGGTACGATCTAAATGTTCAGAGATCGATCCTGATGGAGCTCAACACTGTGTTGCGCACGGAGCAGGAAGAAGCAAGAACCTTCCTGAGTAGTGATTTCAACATGGACTTGAGCAGAGAGCAAACTTCACATTTTGTGTCAAACTCAGGAACTCTGGTTTTCTTTGACATTAGCGGGATTGTCCACTTTGTTTTCTACCATAACAGTACGAGTATCTCACCTACGACAACACAACAGTTGCTCCCCACCGACCCCTCCCCGCTAGAGTTGACTCTCTGCGACTTCTTTTTGTTACCCAAAAAAAGGGTGTGCTCGATGATCAAGTTTCAGGTCCATGATGTCACAAAAATGACTTCCTGTGCAGCTCGGTCTAAACTCAGGCATTCATGACAAGCACGCCGACTTCATAATAGCAGCTCAACATACTGTGCTATTAGAAAAGAGATCTGTTGCTCATCCAAAGGAAGGATAAACAGCTGTGTATCCACTGGCAGCCCAAGCTACTCCCCCTACAGGAGGTCTGTAAGTTTAACTAGGCGCCCATCTCTCTGCTGCATTAGCCAGACAACAACCTGCCTGCACACTATTGATGCTACGGAGGCCTCTGCTTGAATCACCGAGCAGAAAAGTTGACATGCTGAGCCAGAAACTGCTTGCACTCCTCCTCAGCCTTTGCCTGTTCTCTTCTTTCCACTGCCTGTGTCTAACCGGGCATATTTCAAGCCGACTCAGGAATTCGGTAAGTCAAGCCTTTCCACTGTCCAATCCCCTCGACAGGCTTCACAACATGCCTCTGTTCATATCCAAATCCTGCTAAGGACCCACGGTGTCGGGCCAAAACAAACAATGGCAGATTAGATTTGGTTGTTTGATGTGGTTCAAGAAAATCCCCATGAAACTACTAGAGTAAACATGACTAAGAATTTGATATGCACGATGGTGGAAGCAACGTTTTCTCTTTGCTTTAATAAGGCAGGTCTTGTTGACTGTCTGGCCTTTGAAGACGGGGAATGGCCACAGCACAGCACGTGCAACACGATCAACAAGCTGACAACACAGTCGCACTGCTCACGGCGAATTATCAGATCTTCTATATCAATTACAAAGTTAATATTGTTGTTTTGACAACTAAAATATAACTATATGAAAAAGTAAATACATGGGTTACATGAATTATACATGAACCCCTTAATTTAAAATTTTAAGCTCCCCGTCTTACTGCTGTCATTCAGTGACTTCCTGGAATCCTAAAAATAGGCCGACATACAACCCCTATAAAAACCCATATGATCTCCTATCTATGATAATTGTAATGACTGCGGCTCGGTATTTTTCAAACATGCTCGATCTCTGTACTGATGTCTTGATTTTGATTCCGGTTTTTTTAAATCATATTTTTTTGTGGCAATTACATAAAAAATATTTTGAAGAAAAAGATAATTACATTACACACTACAGAACAAACCTTAAGTTTCCATGCAGTTAATAAGAAGAGTGTTGGGAAAGAGTTTTTTTTTTAAGCACAATTTACTTGATAGACCATTTATTGATGCCCCTTAAATACCTCTCAAAGGAACTATTCTGTCCCCTATGTTCTCTCAGCACCGCACATGCTATTGCTAACCACTACAATTTACTGATGGTCCCTAAACGCCACACATGCCACATGTACTGCTCGACCGTGTAACTTACAAATGTTTAATTATTACTGAATGCTGCATATGGTTTCGGTAGATGCCTGCTAGCCAGCTGCACAAAGTGAAGCCTCCAGTCCTGAGACATTATGACACACCCAACTTAGATGGTCAAGTGGCCAAAACTTAGTCTGAAAAGAGTGAAATTAGGCACGCTAATGTAACATTTTACAGTTGAAACCGAGTGATGTTATTTGTAATGGTGGGCCGCCAAAACAGAGCTTATGTATGGGAAATGCAGTTGGTTGATGAGATTTACTCCTGTGTAAATGTAGAAAATGTTATAATTTAAAAAGAACGTGTTAGTGTGGACTTGGCTGTGGTATTACAATTTTGTATTAAATGACAATACATTTCTCAATAGTATAGTGCCTTAAGTTTATTATCTAGCCTATCTATCTACTTAAAACAGAAACATAAGATTGCTCAGGTTAAGATAACTGGTCACATTCAACACTGGATGTACTTAACTATGTGTGAGATTCTGCTGTGGTTCACATTCTGTCCTTCTGTCGTATGCTGTCGTTCTACAGGTCTCATTTAAAACACAAAAAAGGTATCGTGTTCTCGGAGCCTCCTTTAAACTATAAAGCATAAACATATGGTTGGTTTAAATAATGACTCAAATAATAGAAGGAGAAAAATGGAAATGACATTCTCGTTCCCAAAGGATAGGAGGAAGGAGGGTTCGGAGAATGAACGGACCTTTACAGAATATCACATGAACGGGGAGAGAGGAACCATTCTTGATTTCTCCATCCAAATCATCATCCATTATCAGGGATACAGTAATTCCATAGGGCTCCTTTCAGGCTTAATGTACCTTGGAAACTCTTATTATAGCCAAATAAATTTTAGACTTTTTTCCTTTTTTTTTTTCTTCCATTGACAAGATCGCAGCTGTCTAAATATCAACCCTCCGTGTGCAACTAGTCCTGTTGCTAACTTTTCATTCACTATGGAGATTTTTGAGGAAGATTAACATCCTGCAGCTGCAGTGTTAAATCTGCCTGGCCAGGCGCTCTGACACACCTTGCCCCCCCCCATGCATACGTAAACCCTGCTGCCAGGCACCGGTGTGGGATTAGAACCCTGTGAACCTCTTCCAGGCCCTGGGCGGATGCGGAGCGGCAAATGGGAGCATGTTGAACGCGTTTGCTTTGATCTCGGCAGACTGTGCAGTTTACAAAGAATTGGTTTCTGGTACTGTGTCTATCTGCCTGTTGGTAATAGATTCACCATTTTCCCACTGTTCCTTATCCTTCAGCAAGACTTAAAAAAAAAAAAAATACAAATATATACTGCACATTTTTTCACCAGAGCTGGACTGTATATATTCTGACATGTTATGATGTGTTTCTGAAACAGCACTGTTTGGAGACGTATAAAGATGTGATGAGCAGCTTCCCAGATGAGCATCACATAGCCCGCTGCACAAAAATGACACAAGTTATGGTACACTCTTTTAGATTCTTCTTACACGCACTTTGCTTTTCTTAAATTTTTCATTGGGTCTGTATAAAATGAACCCGCTATGTTCCCATGATGTGGATCCTGGAACTTTGGTAAAACGATCTGGAAGCAGTTCCCTCGGTTACATCCTTCATAACATCATCCCTGTTTGGGTGTGTGGAAGGAAGAAAGAAAGAGGTGGTAAAGACAGGCAGAGGAAGCAGAATATTCTGTCTCTCAGTCTGTAGGAAAATTACCGGCAGCTGTCACGAAGTCTTTTTATACATCCATATTTCATAAGCTGGGTCCCTGCACTAGACACTATCTGAATTTAGCCTTTTCCAAACCGGTGGAAGTGGAGGACTGGAACTGATTTTGGAAGGAAAAAGTGCAACAGTGTGTGTAAAGTGTAAATCCTCCATGTTACATGACATTGCAAAACAGCAACCAGCCCCCCTGCAGGCTTCAGTTTATTTTCAGGTTAGAGAGCTGTTATACAGACGTTTCTATGATGAGAGGAGTTGATCTAATTACTGTACTTACGTTTTGTAATTAAATCTACATCTAATGCTAAAATGTGTTTTTGTCAGAGTTATGTGACCATTTCAAATTTTTATTTTATGTTATATTTTATACAAATATTTTTGTCATGTTTTATATTATATTCATGCATGTTCTGTTTTTTTTTATATTTGTAAATAGATCCTGATTTAAATTTACTCCAATTAATCATTAGAGCTACTCACAGAAAAATACGGTGTGTTTTTTTTAATAAAGGGACAAATCAATAACAATATGATAACCTATGGAGCAGTGACACCAATATCACAGCTGCAATGTCTCATATTGAGGAGAACATCATAGATTAATAGCAAAAACAACTAAAATATTTGTGTTTAATATGTACAAGAACCAAAGTCTAGAGATTACTCGTTGTTAGCGGTGTGGATGATCCTTCTAGACAGTCTGCTTCCTCTAAATTAAGTTATTTATCTAATATGAAACTAACAGCTGTATATTAATTGTAAAGAAATGAGACTGAGATCAATCTCGCTAATATCATTTTCCCCAAATGTTGAACCATCTCAGTGTTAACGTGCTGTATCTCGAGCTCTATATGTTCTGACATTGCTAATGGCGTGAATGTGTATCAGGTGTTTGTGTCTCACTGCTGCTCAGGATGATGAGAAAGGCAGCTTTTGTCTCTCAGCTGACGACTTCTGAGTCAGCACAGAGCGGCTTATGTCCCTGTGGTCTCGTTGTACACGAGTGTGGCTATGGTAAACCACTGCAGAACAGTTACACTTCCACCTCCACTTCTTTAAAAACGTCCATACACATACGTGTGTACACACACACACACACACACACACACACACACACACACACACACACACACACACACACACACACACACACACACACACACACACACACACACACACACACACACACTTTCATCTCATCTATCTTTAGGCCCTTCCACTTCCCATTAAGCAGGAGGGGTGGTGGAGAGCGATTCGAGATCTCGGGCTTTTCATGGCCTCTTTCCTTTCAAAACAAAAGATTATTCAATTAATGTGTGTAATACACATTTTCCCCTTTGCTGACCCTGGGAGAGGAGTGGAGATCAAAGACAGCTTTCTCTTTTATAGGGCAGTGCAGCTGAAGTCCGACGCAGACCAACTCCCAGGTTTTAGTGAAGGGTTACTTACAGGCCATAAGACTGTAGAAGGAGAGAGGCAGAGATCTAAGCATTCCTCTTCAACCAGACTGTGGGCGCTGCATATCCAATCAACCACTGTTTTTTTTTCTTTTTTTAAAATGTGGGCCACCGATGATGTGCAGAGGTGGTACGTCATTAAAAGAGGGAGTTCGATGTGCAGCTTTTACAGTACCTAATACATCCAAATGATTTGAATCTTGTTGTACTGTGTCACACAAATTTGATCAGAACAGCCCTCACTTTGAAAACCTACTTTTGTTAATAATCTGTCAACAATCTAAAAGACAGAGCAAAGTCTAGTGGCCATAAATAACCAACCATTATTTTCATTAGTGATTTAACAGCAGATTACATTCTCTATTGATCTATTTATTTTTTTAATATACAAAATGTTGCAAAATTGTGAATGAATGCCCATCACAAGTTCCTAAGGGCCAATTTGATCTTCATGGTTCCTGTTTTGCCTGAACAACAGTCCAATAACCCAAAATATTCAGTTTATTAAAAACAGAAAATCCTCTCAATGGAAGAGTGGAAACTAGTGAATGTTGTACTTGGCATTTATATATTAAAAATGCTGAATGATCAATGAAACTGTGAAATTGTTTACGCTGTCATACTTTTCAAGTATAAAGTGTCTACAAAGGTACCTAATAAAGGTTGTAAACCACAAATGGTTTAAAAGTAATCCTACCAATTCAAAAGACTGTATGTAAAGCTACATGTATACAATAGTGAGCTAAAAGGTGCTTTTCACGTTTAGATTCTTGTCCATCTCCCAATAACATCAAGGAGACATCTGTTTAGTCCAAAACATATTCTACAGCTTGACAGCAAGCCCAAATATCCAACAATAAAAAAAACAAGAGTCATAAAGAACCATCTTCAGCCTTAAGGAGATCAAGGAGTCCAGCAACAGATGGTCTGATCCCCACAGAGCTCAAAAGAGCTGTGGCAAGTTCTCTAAGATGCTTGAAGCAAACTACCTGCTAAGTACCATGAACAACTGTGTGCAAGTGGAGATATGGCTAGTGCAATAAAGCTAAAGCATGCTCACTGCAATTACTGATTTAATTTACCTTTTTGTTCTTTGAAGGATTTTGGTTTACTTTCAGTGCCTGAAACCTTCGCAGAGGGCTGAACAATTTATACTGGGTTGTCCCATCTAAAACTGTACGGCTGCTGTCCTCTCTAGCAAAAGTTGTCCTCTCTAGCAAAAGTTGTTCCCTTGAAACAAATAGGATCTACAATACCTGGCTAAACGAAGGTGACACTATTTAACAGTGTATTTACATACAATGAGGCTTGTCACAATTATTCCATAATCGTCTGATTGCAATTATCTTTGCATAATCATCTTCATTTTGCAAAATTGTTAGAATTGTCTCTATTAATTTGTATAAAAACAGCTGGATTAACTAACAGACGCGTGATGTTTCCATCACTGTTCCCACGTCATTTTGCACTGTTTGAGGTTTAGCAGGCGCTCCTTTAACGAGCTCTTCTCGTTGCACCCGCTTTAACCATGTTTAATGGCACATGGGTGGAGAATTTACACCACCAACTATTTATCTCGGGATGCTTAACTTTTAACGTTCGACCAACTACGTTTCGATGAGCATCTATTCATATTAAAATGATGGATTTAGTTGAAAAGCCAAACACCACAGCCAATAAAAGGCTCATCTTCTTCATAAGGCGTGTGTGTATAATTAAACTAATAAAATGAACCAAAAAAATTTAATTAACTCCAAAGTCACAGTCATTTGTAAGACAATTAATCGTCTACTAATATTTAATGATTGTGACAGACTTGCATACAATATATAAAAGCAAAAATGAAAAAGCCATGAGGAGAGAGAGCTGCAGTTAGTTGTAGACTGAATGACAAATGATGAGCTTGCACTTGATCACTGTTGAACTTACAATGTATGCAGAGAAGTTAAATGTATCTGCTGATGCTGTCATGAGGAGTCTAATTACACCAGATCTGCCAGATAAAATCCCTCTGACTGCTTGAGTGCGTAAATGTGAGATTTACGTAAAGCTTTAAGGGTACGTCCCTCTTATGTTTAACAGACAAGGCTTCATAAGAAAACATGTCCTTTTCCAATGAGAGTATTATTTTATATTATTTTGGTAAAGTTGGTCTAGTCTCGGTTGTTGGTAGTGGCGCACAAAGGCAATACCCTCTTTTTTCACAGTGCTAATGGCGCGTTTAAAAGAAGGAAATGTTAAATGCAATCAGTTGGTGAAACCTTTAAAGCATTTTGGATTTGTTGGCTGATTCATCAAAGCCAAAACGTCTGTAAATATGGAAAAGTCACTTTTTCTAAAACTTCTCACTTGGACTATTGAAACATTTGTATTGTGAAATGTATTTCTTAATCTTACCATCGCACCATCAGGCCATGTTCCAGGAAGTTCTTCAGGTTGGGTAGTGTCTGCTGCAGGTCTGGGGTGGTCAAGCCATGTTGATATCTCAGCTGCAAAGACAAGGGAACACAAACTGTATCGTTAACCACATCATACTGAAGCGTAGCGAGCGGCGGGCTAACACTACTTAGTATCGCTTCAACACGTGTGCACATTCTCCATGTTTGGAGGTCGCTTGGAGAAGAAAGAAATACCACAGAAAAGAGTTCTGAAGCCCTCATTCTTTCAACGTGACACATTTCTGTTCTGCTCTTTTGACTATTACTCATCTGGACACACAATGGGCACCTTTCCCTGATAACAGGCATGCTCGCTAATATATAAGGTGTGTATGTAAGACAGGGTGGCAAGAAAAAGCAAACGCTAAAACATCTGGATGAAATGGGGGAAAGAGTGCATCAGAAACCCCATTACATTCTCCCATGATCTCTCCCTCGCTTTTCAGTCGAAGTTGGCCTTGAGCGGTCTGTCCGTTGGACCGCAGTGCTTTATTTCATGATGATAGAATCAAACAAAAAAAGAGAAAAGAAATAAGGCCACCTTGAAAGTGCAGCTCTGGTGCCAGAAATATCTCCACCAACAGTTGAATGATGTCACAGCAAGCCATCTCTTGTCCCGGAGAGTTTATTTAACCTATATCACTGAGCAGCAGAGGAGCATCATGCCGCACGTCCGGCGTATATCTGAGGGGCCCCTCTGTTACACATGCTGCCTGCACGAGCTGACATCTGTTTTGTTCCCACTTGGGTGCCATGGCAACCACTTACGCTGCCCCCCCCTCCCCTACACACATACACTTCTGGTGAAAAGATGAAGTGCACATGACTCTGATAGCCCCACTCTCAGGATAACATGCTGCTTAATCATACATGAGCACATAATGAATGAGTGGCTTAATAGTATGGGAATTAAAGATAAACAAATGTTTCGGTCTCTGAGGTGAAAGGTCATATTTCCTTGTTTCTGGCTTGAGGGTTTTGTTTTACAGATTAGGAGTAGACAAAATGGTTTTCAGGGTGTCAGCAGCCGTTAAAACACATTTATGCTACCTATCTTGTGGTAAATATGTAATATATTTAGTTACCCGCTGCAGTGGGTAATTTAAGATTACACACGAGGCCTCATTTGTATGCGTCAGATTTCTACTTGACATAAAATAGCTAATTCTTTCTGAGCAGCTGCCGGAATAATGTGTGAACGGTGCGGTATGTGTACAACATCTACCGAAGTCAATGCTTTCAGTGTGATGTGTGTTCTGGCCTTAAAATGGTACGTGTCTGTTCGGGGAGCCACAGAAACAACAGTCCTGACGGTATCGGAGGGAGTTTTTTTTTTTTTTTTTTTTTTTTATCAAAAGAAGGCTCAGATTGAGAGTTGGACAAGGGTGTCGCCTCAAATCCCAGCTGGTGATGGAAAGGTCCAAAGCCTACGAGAACAACACAGAGATCCATTCATGGCTCGGACTAAACCTCAGACCAAACGACGGTGGAACTGGGTTTGAAACAGTAGGCCAAGATCAATAACACCACCAGTTTAGAAACAGAAAGGAGCATAGCAACATCAAGGTGCGGGGGGGAGGTTGCTCGTTCTGTGACCAGATGCTAAAAAAAGGAAATTCCGAATCTCAATGGAAATCTAAAGGTCTAGAAAGCACACACCAGTAATCGTGAATCAGACATGAGCAGAGAATATTTTTTTATGGCTTCAGAAAAAGGTAGAAGCTCTTTGTTGAATATACTGTGCGCTTTCTTTCCCAGAAGGCGTAACAAAATGCTATCTTTAAATCCCATTACTTGGCCTGACTTCTGAAGTGTGGGTAATAAGCACATTGCATGTCTGACAGAAGCCCTATGTGAAATTACACGCCTGTATGTTTGAGTGTGTGTGTGAGAGAGAAAGAGCATGAGCGTGCATCTGTATGTGTTGCCTCCTATTTTCCTTATGAGCAGAGATTTCGCCAAAGTTTGCAGCACACAGAAACTGGATAAGGGTGAGGACAAGAGAGCGATGGGTAGCGGCGCAGGCTCGCTCCAAGTGTACATCAGTACAATGAAATTCGTTGTCGGGGATTCAAGAAATAGGACTATGTTAAGGAGGCACATGTGTAGATGCTTTATATTTGTCTGAAGGATTTGGTGGATCCAAGATTCGTCATAATGTATGCTTCCAACAAGCCAACAGAGAAGATTGCAAAACTCTACCTGCATGAATGTTTACTCCGAATTCTGCTACATCCAGTGGGCACGGACAACACCTGAGCTGAAGTGTTTGGTTGCAACAGATCCAGTGCCGGATGACTGGTGCTCTACTCTCTATCTGTGATGAGGTATCTTAGGCACTTTTAGACAGTTTGGTTGACTGAATACATGCAGGCCCTACAGCTGACCCAGCAAATCTATCAATATTCATAAACTGGTCTGGCCCTCCCCGGTGGAGCTGCATTGAGTTTCCCCCTCAGAGCGCACTGCATGTGTATATCTGTGTACTGCTCATGGCCTTTGTCCAGGGAAGGCATTTCTCCTGGACGCTGGCTGTCAAATCTGCAAACATTAGCCCCCCCCCCCTTTTTTTTTCCCCCTCTCTCTCTTTCTCACTTGAAACAAACAGAAAGACATTAATGACCGGGCAGTGTCATGTGGAGGAAAAGAGAATGTTGTAAAAGAGGAAGAAATGTGTGAGGCAGCTTAATGACATAAAGCTGGCTGTCATTTCCAACCGTCGGCCCCATGAAGACTTTAACTAGAGCGTGGAAACATATAGCAGAGTGGGAAGGTTTATATTCCGGTCTGTAAAGCAAACTGTTCTCTGATATGAGGCTGTTTTGTAATTGACACTAAATAAAAAAAACAACGGGCTGATTTCTGCTGCACACAACAGGAATGAGTGTTTGCACACAAGAAAACAGAATCGAGAAACAATCTCAGTGTTTGTGTGTCAGTGACTCCAGACCAGATCATGCAAACTGCTGAGAATCAGTCCACTGGAGAGGACCTGTCATTTCCAGTTTCCCTTTCAGACATCTTTGTGATGAATGCTGGAGTCCTTTGAGTTTTTGCGCACGTGTATGGATGTGGGCTTTTCAAACTGGCCACAGGGCTCTTTGTAAAGCAGCAAACCAGATCATGGTGAGAAATTCCCAGGGCCCGTTGAGGACAGTTGAAAGGCTGCGTGAGTATGTGTGTGTGTGTGTGTGTGTGTGTGTGTGTGTGTGTGTGTGTGTGTGTGTGTGTGTGTGTGTGTGTGTGTGTGTGTGTGTGTGAGATTGGGGGGGGGGGGCATATGGGGGTGAATGTAGAGTGGGGAAACCCACTGGTGCTCTTTCACATACTGAAATAGATCTGGTTCGGTCTTCTCGTTGCTACTCACACCTTTGTGTCTGGACACTCGCTTCCTAGTTTACCTATTCAACAAAAAAACCCACTCAGGGCTTTGGAGGCTCTGCGGGGTGTATCGTGAGTAATCCGTCGCTGTGACAGCGAGGTTTGCTATGGGTGTGTGCAAACTGACCCATCACAAGTGAGAATTTTGGGGACTCATCTTCATCCATCATTGAGATAAAGCAACAGCCCAAAAAGAATGTAGAAATGTATACAAACCCCAGCCTTGCCAATCCACTGGAGCCATGACCACACACAAACACACTCGGGCTAACAAGAGCCGGCGGGAACCAGTCAGTTTACAGTACATGCCACCCATCATTTGGCGAAACCTGCTTGTTTGCCCTGAGCTCTGTACAGAGGCTAAACAAACACAGTCTCGCTTTTGCCGTGTGTTCCTGTTTCCCCGAGTTTGTCAGTACTAATCACCCTCAGATTAGACCACTAATGTGGGCAGGCTGCTGAGAAGTTTGAGCCTGATTGCTGATGATGTCGTGCAGGAGGGTGGCCCAGGTAACAAAGCACACCTTCCCCCTTCCCTGCCTTTTATGCTAAAGAGGTAACCATAAAGGAAGTGCTTGTCAGTACAGACATCACTAGGTCTCCTTGAGGTCTTCCGTTGTCACTGGAGATGGGCAGTCGGGGGGAGGAAACCTGGGACACCGGATATTTTCATCAAGAGCATTGCAGTTCAAGAGCAGAAAGGTTAAAAGTCTCCAAATCAAACTCCAGAGTATCCTGTGTATGTCGGACGTGCATCACAGACAATTACCCTGCGATTTAGAATCAGCATGCTTTTGTCCACCGGGGTAAAAATAGAGATGATTATTTTAGAGTCAGTAGGTTTTACAAGCTCCCAGGAGAAGGTAATCAGGGAGCTCATTAGGTCCTATGACAGCTTGTTATAGAGGGGCTACCCAGGTGTTCCTCCCTCCACCATCCCTCTGGTCAAACTGTGGACTGGATACTTCAGCAGAGGCCGTGAGGTTGACATAGACATTAGTTTTCATACACAGACCTCATAAGTGGAGAAGTGGAGCATTGGGAGATAACCTGCCACTCACAATATTTCAGTGCGGTGCCTTTTCTGGGAAAAAGTGACTGATTCATGAACAGCTTACATACCAGAGACAAAAAAAACAAACTGTTAAAGAAATCATGTTACAAGAGCTGAATGATACATTGGTGGAGAAAAATATCCTGTAACAAATTATAAACATTGGTGTGAACTAATTTGTTACGGTGTAATGGAACATTTCCTGTCACTTCTATCGTCATCTCCACTGATTCTTCTAGGAAGAGCTACAGAGTCTGCATGTCGTGCTGCCAAGCTAACAGTGTGCCAGTGACCTTCATCCAAACGGCACAATCCAACCGACTCATTTTTTGATTACTACTAAAAATCTGGCAAATTATAACAATGAGTCCAGTGAAATAGTAAAAACTGTGTTGGAAATAAATGTACCGTACTTTTAGCTAATGTTTCATCTGCCTTAATGTAGGCTGATACGGGTGGTGCTGTATACGAGTCGTTCATCAGAGGCTTTAATACATAAAATGTTAAGTGAGACATGCAATAAAATGGTCAATGACCAATAGTTTCTCGGCTCATTAGAGCAGCTTTTGGGCATCTACAGCACAATGTCCCCCGGAGCCTTTTGGCTGCTGCATGAAAACCCCTCGCCCCACACACAAGAGGTGTTTTGTGTGGCAGAGCCTGCCTCACGGATGATTCCTTTCCACTCGACTGCGAACGCCAACTTTTATTATGATGGCAGCAGGTGAAGTTTTATTCTTGTCATTACAGCCGTCATTAAATGTGTATGCATGCACATTCTTGTTCTAATCCTCCCATTATGTCTTTGTTTGTGTATAACCAACTGGCACGGTGGGATGTCAACCCAATTATTGTTAGTTTTTGTTTACAGCTCACGATCTTCGATCGGCATCTTTTTCTTTTTTTTTGTATCTGTTTGCCAACAGAACTGTTGTTGCCAACTAAGTCCAGCTTTGAGGAAATAAACACCTCATTCAATTCTGTGGGCTGACATGGTTCAAACGTCAGAACACTATAATTACATGCAGGGAGATTTCAGTCTGATCTATTGTTTTGATGTTTCAATAAACAAGTTTGATTTGTCCAGAAGAATTACAGCATGAGCGTTATCTTTTGTGACCAAAACCATATGACACAACTAGACTTGACAATTAGTGTGAACACGAGCAAGAAAACAATATTTTGGACTTTGTATAAAATGAACATGAAAGCAGAACATAGTTATTGTTGCAACTGCTCTTCAACATGTCATATATGCTTTGTAGCAGTAACAACAATTAATGCTGAAATTAAAAAAAAATACAAAGTTGCAGCACTTAGTTTCTCCACAGGTTTAATATTCAAGCTTCCAAAAATGTATCCCAGATAGACCACAGGATTTCTAGAATCTTTAAATGAATAATGACACAAATTATATATGATTTTAGCTAGTTTTCCATTAAACGTATCGCACTGCTAGCATTAGCTTCCATAAATGAGCTGAATCAACCTCATACTGCAAACCGAGCAGTAGTGATTTTTAATAAAAAATGTTTTAATTAAAATCAATTCAGCGTTATTTATATAGCACCAAATCACAACTTAAGTCATCTGAAGACAATTCAACACCTTCCACATGAGCAAACATTGGGCGTTTGAGCATTAAAAAACAGCAGCCATTCATTTGTTTCATAGCTTCTCCATGGCAACACAAATGCCGGGAACCAATTGCAACAACATAATTTCTTAAGGCAAAGGTTGGAACCTTAAAATACACACAGGAAACTATTAATGGCATCCGCAGTCACTCCGTACAAAAAAAGACCCACAGAAACGTGGTGTAAGATTGGATCCTCTGCTCTTATCAGTGGTCTGCTCAATGTGTTTTGCCTCCCCCCTCCCACAACTTCATTTGATTTATATTAAACTGAACCTCCCCTCTGAGAAGCTCTTTCTAGCTCACTGCTAGATTTGAAATGGTTGATTATGTTTGCTACAGTGCAGTGCTTCCATGATTCCACCCATCTGGCCTATCCTGGGCCATAATAAAACTCAGCCTGCGCAGCCTTCACTCACCCACTAAATGAATTACACTGAAATGTCGACCGGGATGCACACAAAATGGCCGAGACAAAATGGCAGCAGATGGGACATCCAGTGAAAAAAATTACTGCTTTACAGGAGAACAAGAACCGTGGGAAATATAGGTTAATAATAAAATGTCAATTTAAAATTTTCCTTTCTATTTTCTTTTTCCGTGTATTTACAGCTCTGCTTGGTCGTAATTTGCTGACCTGCTGGTTAGATTTTGCATTTGTAGCTTTGTGTTGGCCGATGGTAAAACCTCACATGGCGCAATGGAGGTTGAAAATGTCAACAATTGTGTGGTATAGAGTGGAGTAAGAAATCCAACTTGATTAATCACTGCAACCTTTCATCTGTCTCAGTAAATATACAGAGTGGAGCTGAAAAGTTGTTTGCATCTGGCTAGAGTTGTATAATTCATTCACAACTTCCCTTAAACTCTGAGAAATGTTCTGTCCTTGAATACATGCCACGGTCATCATCACCGAGTCTTCAAGCCAAACTGAGAATCAGAATTCATAAACACCGGAGGCGTTTGCCCACCACAGAGAATATCTTCCCACAGATTTAGAGTGTGAAGAATCGCTGCTGATTTATGGAAAGAATTTCTTTATTTACCATTATGAACTTTTTTTATTTCAACATTTCCACTAAGTTGCATTCGATGTAGAGTTTATGCATGAGAAAGGGATGCCATGGTGAAATGGTGACCCTTCAGTGTAATGGGCAGGATAGAGGAAATACTGCTCACCTAAAAAAGCTTGGCTTCAAGCTCTCCAAAGGATAAACAAAAAGAGAAAAGTAGCATCAACACGGTATCACATATTACTTCTCCTACATGTGGAGTATATTTCAATAAAAATGTTGCACAGAACTGAAACTCATAAAAAAGCAGCAGCAGAGGAAGATAAATTCACAAAAAAACCAAAGACAATAGGACAGAAATCAGACCAAATCTTTCAAGTCATTATCAGATATTTTGTCAATATTGACTAGTTTACAAACTGCTTCAAATCAATTCTAAAAATATGTCAAAAATAATTACTGATGTCATCTGTTCAAGGGTTTTAAAAAATTAATTACAAATGAATTCACGCAAACGAACTCAACCAACAACAAAACAACATGTATTTTTTGATGTGTGCCGAGATCACTTGCAGGAATTAACAATCAAAGCTCATTCAGCAGGAACTTTCAAAGGGGCTGAAACATAGCTAAATGTTAACTGCTATCTACAGAGATGTAACAGGCCTCCTTCTGTGCTGAATAAAAGCCATGGGTTAATAATTTATGACTTTATCGGCCTCTATCATCTAAAGCTCTGAAACTCAGCTTACAGCGGCCTGTAACTGATCTACAGCACTTAATGCCTGATAGTCAGAATCCAAGCATCTGAGAAAGATCATTAGAGTAGAGCTCAAATTTAATAATTGGTGAAAAGGTTAAACAAAAAAGAAAGAAGGGAGGAAAACTGGACAAATGGAAATTTGACACTGAAGCAGAACTCCACCAATTTTAATTTACAAGTTTATGAAAAAGTTGTATAAATGTTTTAGTGACTCCAGAGGGGCCACAAATCACCTCGACTGATGCCACTTGAGTCAATGTTGGTGCAGTCTGAATGTAAAGAAAAAAGAAATGTGAGTGTGTGGAGTTAGAAGGAACGTAGCTCACCGGACCTCTGCAGCTCCTCCTCTCTGCTTGAGGCTCGAGGCTCGAGGCTCTAGGCTACACTAGCTGCTGCTGATGTAGCACACTTGAACGTACAATCGAACCATCAGGTGGCATTGTTGCATTTGATGTAAGGAATACAAAATTAAAATGGTTCTCTATCAAGTTTGCTACAATTTTAATGGTTGACTGTGAGTCCAACAGCGTGATAGGAAGGCAATGCTAAATGTGGAGTTTGTTTTTCATTGGCTTTCAGAGTCCTCTCGAGGTATTTCACTTTCAGAACTATATCCACACCTCTGGAAGATCAGATAGTAAATAGTGGAGCAACAGGTTTAGGATTAAGGTATTTGACTAAATTATAAACTTTAAGAACAGCTTTAAAGCTTGAACATGTTTAAAACTAAAGCAAACCAAACACATGTATCCATGGGAACTGCATTGGTCAAACAATATTATAACTTGAAGCACTTCCTGAACAGCTCTTTCATTGTACTTCATCTGTCTTTTCGCCATTTCAAACAGGCGTGTAATAAAACAGTTCGTAATATTGAAAACCGAAAGTTCTTCCACATCATTTAACATCCTTTAACTCTGCTGGCGTTCTCCTTTCACTCGCTGCGCTCCCTCCTTTGTGTCTCCTCCACACCGAGATAATGTAATACAGGTGTGGTGTACTCAGTGGGCCCGAATACGCTTCAAATGTTGCCCTAATTCAAACCAGATTCTGCCATCGCATTACTTGTTGTTACACTTTACCGAGTATCATATTGCCGCCAAATTCGGACAACAGATTTACATAATTACGGGAAGGACTGTGTGAGATGAAAAGGAAATTCCGTTAGAGACCACCGGTGGCAAGAGACCAATGTGAGTCTCCTGTGACCTCAATCACTGCAATATGCGGGTGCTGCCGTGCCTCCAGTGTTCCTCGTGTGTGTGTGTGTGTGTGTGTGTGTGTGTGTGTGTGTGTGTGTGTGTGTGTGTGTGTGTGTGTGTGTGTGTGTGTGTGTGTGTGTGTGTGTGTGTGTGTGTGTGTGTGTGTGTGTGTGTGTGTGTGTGTGTGTGTGTGTGTGTGTGTTAGTTGAGGAGGTCAATGAGTCCGGTGTGCTGCAGTGACACCTATTGGAAGTGCCACCCTCCTTGAGGGTTGCTCAGGCCCTCAAGGTTAATGACCCTTGCCAGTGTAACACCGGAGCCAAGCTAAGTAACCCAACACCCACACAGACTGACCCAGTATGTGAAGTCACAACATTGAGGTCAACTTCCTGTTGGCAGAATTGGCATGTAAGAACTATCATCAATCCTCTGTGGCAGCTCTCACAAGGACTCCTGGTGCCTGGATGAGACACAGCTCGGAGAATATGCTAATTCACTACTTTGTAGTTCCAATGTAAAGCGTACAGAGGTTGTTCTTCAAGGAAGCCAGGAACTTTTGTGGTCTAAATAGCAAATGGAGCCAAAGAGTGAAGGGCACAGGATGCATGATGGTTAGTCCAAGGACAGTCTGAACTCATCTAATGTCATACATCTAATGTCTTCCTCCTTACCAAGAAAAGATACTTTAAGGGAGTCAAGTTTTCCTGAACAGACATAGCAAACTTTGTCCTAGTTGGAGTACAACTTTTAAATAAGTGGCCAGATAGAGTCTGATCATACTCGTTTTATGATTTGGAATTAAAGTGTTGTGGCATTTTACAAGGGAGATATTTTTTTATTCACGCATTTCCACAAGGCCCCTTGGAAAATAGTAGGCCAGAGGAGAATGAATAGCCTATATGGTTTGTGGGCAGGTGCCTATCCCGGTTTCAGGCTGCCCACATGTGCTCCCTAACTCCGTTCCACTTCTTGTGAATGGGTATATTATTTTCTTTTCGTTTCCTCCTTTTTTTTGTGGATGCCTTTACGACTGAGATTTTCTATTAGCTTGACCACAGACAGAGCCTCGGCTGGCAGACAGAGTACACTCCCCCTCGTGTGTCTGAGCTGACAGCTGATGTATTGCTGTGAGAGGGATGGCTATTTAACAGGTCCAAAGTGTAACGGAAACATAACAAGAAATGAGGAATGAATAGTAATGGATCTGGGCTTTCGTTTTGGTTGTTTCTCCACACTACATAAAAACAGCAAACATTTGCATCGGGCAGATAGCATCATAAACCTCTTTCAGACTACATCATCAAAACAGTTTGTCAAGTATGAACACAACCTTGGTGACAGTAAAATGACCATGTCTGGTCTACAGTAAGAGTGAGTGGCCAAGTACATGCCCTATCAAAACAGTAACCAGAGAGCTCCAGATTAAAGCTCAGACTTCCAATAAATCAGAGTTCAAAGAGATTTTCAGCCAGATCCTGCTGCTATTATACCAGGATAAAATATGCCGCATGCAACTACTCTGTGGAGGAATTTGGGTTTTCAGGATAAAAGTATAAATTGGAAAACCAGAGGTCTTCCATAGATCCTCATTGGGTAGGATTACCGTATCATACACAACATACATGTTGTTACCGACTGTAAAATCATACACAACATACATGTTGTTACCGACTGTAAAATACTGCACTTGGAATTTGTAATATTTTGTTTTGTTTTGCATCTGTGCAAATATATGTTTGTGTGAGAGCCACATAAAGCCATGAGGATAAGAGGTATGAACATATTAACTATCATCAGTCATAAGCTCACATAACTATGCCTGAGCTTTCACAGAACAAATCTGGGACTGTAGTCAGCCTCCCAAAGAGCCACTGGCAAAGGACAAAGTCGACATTATGCTTCCAAAGGATCTCTTATATGAGAATATTAAAAAAGAAAAATTAGGGCTTATGTGAAATAAAGCATAAATGCTCAATTTCATAATGATTTTAATCACACTTGGGATTTATTAAAGACCAAACTGTGTTAATGTAATTTGTGATGTTGCCCAACCAGACATTTAAGCTCTACTCTACTCTTAAAAAGGAAATAACATGAATGGCTTCGCTTGGGTAAAAACCACATCAAGAAACTCAGTCGGAGACTACAAGTCACAAATTCGACTGTAAACAAATTATTCTGTAAAATGCATTGTGCATTATCAGCACATACAGCAGTGCATGAACATTATTATTTGAGGAGGGAATGCAAATTTGAAAGCAGCGTAACGGTACAATAAACAAAAACTTTTTTTTTTTTTCAATTGGCTCTGTGTATCAAATCAAAGCCTGCCACGGTAAGGGAAGAATATAAGCTGTGTCCGGTTTACTTTGGAGAGCCCAGAGCATTCTCTGGTCATCTGGGTTTGTTCAACTGTGACCCTGCATAGTGTTAAGGATGTTAAAACTTTTTATTTTTGCACTGCCAAAGGGTTGCAGTATTTGGAATTGGAACAGTCATAGTCCAGTACAGTAGGGCTTTCTTATAATGAAGCGCTGATTAGAATCTAGGATGGGTCCTTTCAATCCAAGGCAGATTACAAAGAAAATCTACTGTATACAATATTTGATTCTATCTAGAAAGCCATGCGATACTCATGGCCAAAATCTCATGTGGAGTATTTGTTGCATGTTCATAATGTCCTCTGCCCAGAGTTCAACCTGCTCAGCTGTGTGATTAATAAAAAAGAGCTCTCAGCTTTTTATTTCTTTCCCATTAATACAATGATTAGATTCATTTGCTCCACTTCCTCTCCAGCTGCTGCCAGCCTCCCTGAGTTAAAACCACAAAATAAAACAACACTCACTTCTTTTACATTTGCACATAATCTGTGTATAGCAAAATGATAGCGTCCCATAATATGGCTTTCCCCTAATACAGAGGCACAGCATTCCACTTCTCTCCAAAAAAGTACAAAAACAAAAAACAGACAGTTTTTTTTTTTTTTTTTTTTTTAAATAATAAATATTCAAATAAATACATAAATGGCTCTATGGAGTTTTTTTTTTTTTAAATTTTTTTAAATGTGACCTAATTCTCAATCAACCAAATCAGATTAAAATTCAAAGAGCAGCAGAGCCAGAACAATGAACAAGAAACAAATAGCTATTGTGTGGTCAAGTTTCCACCACACACGCACACATGCGCGCACACACACACACACACACACACACACACACACACACACACACACACACACACACACACACACACACACACACACACACACACACACACACACACTTCTGAAGGCCAACTATGTAGATTGTTCCATTATTTCAGCATGAGGTAAAAGAGTGTGAGATTGAATGTGTGGTTTCTAACTCTAATGAGCTGGATAAAGGCCACTGCTGTATTGAATTGAAGGTTACAGTGAAATTCAGGTCAATCCAGCTCTCCTAAAACTGCCAATTCATAAAAAACAACCATTTACAAAAAAAAAACACCTCATCATAAAAAAAAAGAAGAAAATTCTCATCAGGAACTTGAAGAGTACGAATGCAGTGTATCCGATTCATTTATGTATTTTTATAAAAACAACAATGATTTAAAGAGTTCATTCAGCATCTCTAATTGGTTGGATCTATTGATCTTAACTCTGTGGTCTAACTGACAATAAGTGAGGTTGTCAGGTGGAGAAAGCTGAGGAGGTGAATTATGACACTGCTGCTGACAGGTGAACTTCTCCGACTGCTCTCGGCTCTTACGGCGATGAGAAGGAGCAACACCACACAGCTCTCGAGAAGAACTTCAAACTACGTCACTGACTGCTGTGACGGTTGCAAGGCAAACACATAAAAGCCAAACATGTGCACTGACATAATAAAATTACAGCATGTGTATTTGTGTTTACATTTGTTGTTAGGTGCACACTTAACCATGGGTGAGTGCAGTTTCTGTGGACAGCATGCTAATTGCCCTGAGAAGCAAGAGCCAAAGACTTGTCTCAGACTAGTAACTTAAAAGAAAAAGGGTCCGTGTTTCCATGGAGACAACAACAGCATTGGCAATAATTTGTCCACTAAAACTTTAGTCATGCCTGCTTGGCGTCATAATGGGTAAGTAACAACCTGGACACAACCCACATCCCAATCTAGGATTTAAGCATATTATAAAAAACAAAACAAAAGCTTTGAACTAATAATAGCCCAAATTGTCAATGGTATGACTGAATGTGTTTGAACGTGAGAGTCCAAAATATTAAGACCGCTCCGGCCCAATGAGCTATTGGTCCCATCTGTGCCACCAAAAAGGCTCCAACCTGGTTCTTTGAAGGTATCCTGTAATATCCAGCTCCAAAACATGACTAGCAGGTCCCTTACGTCACTTTAGCCGATGCACAATAACCTGTTCCAGCAAATGCCCCAACATGCTGCTGTCTCAGTAAATAGGTACACACCACTGTGGAGGAAGGGCGCTTTAACACCTGGTCAAGTTTTAGGGTTTTTGTCACGTTGTATCCATTTGACCCGGTGAGGTTTGGTTTCACGCGAACGCACTACAGAACTTTGCATGACAGACCAACGTCCTGTCGTCGTCATCGACCTGGCCTGGGCCTCTTTATACTTAATATGATTTGGTTTGTATACGGTCTTCTGTCTGATGTCGACATGGCAGCCTTTTCTGTTTGAATGGAGAAAAGAGAAGGAATAGATTCATTTTGTTGCCATAATACTATTACTGGCATTACTGCCAACACCTACTTCGCATTAAGGCATTTTTTCTTCGTCAGACCAAATTAAATACAAATAAATGTGTCTTTCTCTCAATGTGCTACCACAGCGCATTTTTGCTTCTCTTCTGGTTCTTTTTGTTCTTCTATTCTTTAAGTGGGGAAGCACACCTGCCTCAACTTGGTCCAAAAGTCAGAACCATCCAAAAAGTGTTTTCACAGCAGCTCTTTTGGTCAGACTAAATGTTGGTCCTCTGGTCCAGTCTGTGGTACAAAGCTTCTTTAAAAATGTGCTATTTTGGTTTGTAAAAGACTGGCAAGTCTGAAGGTCAGAACCAAACAAGGTAGGTGTTAAAGCACGATCAGAGGACCCCACAAACCTTTCAGAGCTCTGACCCAATTGTCTGAAGATAATGGTTTTGCCCTTGATTGGCAAAGTAACTCAGATCTTAACACCTGTCAATCGTATTTTCACACATTCAACAGGCTGACTGCGAGCACTGACTGTTCTCCGGATGTTTAACACATCCCAGACCTCAACGTACACAACAGTTTGGTCATAATTAATGTTAATCTCTTCATCAATGAGGAGCCATAATGTTCCAGCTTGTATAATTATTGCAGAATATATTAGATCTTGTATCTCTTTGCATCACAAACTGTTATTATCTGCACATGCTAAAAATGTCATTGTGTTTCAGCACATTGGTAACATTCCTCATACAGTTAATTACCTGGAAAATAAGTTATTGGGATTCAGAGAAAACAACTTACACTAATTATTTTTAAAGGAAAAAAAAAACCTTCAGTGCCTCCTTTTTCAACTTGAGCTGGTGTTTATTTAACAGCTGCTTTCATGAGCCACTTAGCCCCTTTTGTCCAATAACTGTAAAACGTTTATGTGACCTGTGGGACAACAGACCTGGGCTCATCTCAGACGCTTCATTAATAAAGAGAAAGCTGTGGCTGGATGGCAGAGATGATGACATGACAGCCAAGGAACAGTCCACCCAACTCGATCCAGGCCAAGTAATGGAAGCTGACATCAGGGGTCAACAGAGAGACACTGCCCTAATGAAGTGAGACTGTACATGGCAAAGAGGAGTGTTAGAGCGACTAACATTCACGGAAAGAGACTAATTCTGAGATTAACCTGACAAAACCAAATTAGAGGAAAGATACATAGACTTTCTTAACTCGCTGATGAGTGCCACTGAATGGACTTTGTGGTCCACAGCCGCTGTTCGAGATCAGAGACATAGAGCTGTAATGAAATCCACATGGAGGCAGGAGCAGCATGACGGACTCACAGAGCCACGATGGCTGATTTTTTAAAGTACTGACCAGCTGGGGCCAGCATTGTTTTATTCTAAGAGCTGTTTAATGTCATAGAGCAGCAAAAAAAAAAGGCCGGCACTCATGACTGAAAAACTCCACTCTCCAACACCCTAATGGCAACACACAAGGTTTGATGAATTAACAAGAAAAATACGTTTTTCTAAACTTGCTGACATTAAATATACTTGGACTCTGTCCTCTCCATTCATGACAAGTTGGTCGGGGCCCCGGCAGCTACGTTTAGCCAGCCAAGAAAAGCCCACAAGCAGAGAGAATTCTTTTTGTATATCTGCCTTGGTCCAGTTCCCTCTACTTCACCAAGAGGAAAATAGAATGGATCCAAAAACTACAGATATTGTAAGACACAATTACATAACTATGACCAAAAATGAGCATCAAAACATCTAGTGGGGACAAAACCCCTAAAACCTAAGCCAACAGTTTTAGATATTACCGTATGATGGGGAAGAAATCTGGGAGTGGAGGCACTTGGTGCTACAGCACAGTGGTGGAGCATAAAATGAGACAAGGGAAGCAGACTCCAAACAAACAGCCTTCAGTTACAAATTCCAACCAGCTGGAAAGTGCAGACGCACTATTAAGTAAATGATGGAGCAGAGCAGCCAACACTCTCTGAACACCCAGGAACATGGCAAACGCTTCGTTTCTACAATATATTGGCAGAAAAGTCCACAGTCTGACCTGAGGGAAAAATACATTCTCAAATAATCATAACATGACCAAAACGATTCATCAGAAAAGATGATACAGAAAACATGCTGCCTAGTGTGTCATCTGTAGATCTTAACCTATTAATTTGGATTCTTTAAGAGATCAAATATACGATCAATATATGTCCTCTGCTGTCCAATGACGTCTTGGCTGTCATAAATCTCTGCAATTAAGACAACACTTTGGCTTGACATGCCTACCTAGAGACACTACACACATGGGTCAAGACTTAAATAACTGGGAAAAACTCAACACTTCTACTCATATGAAATTCTTTCCAATCACTCACTTTCACATGCATACAGACACAGGATTAACATTTACTTTCACCCTTATATTTCGTGGATCTAGCTCCTCTGGTACCTCTTTGCGGTGATGGACAAACCTGGAACTACAAACCACAAAATGTGGAAATTCAATTAGACGAATTTAAGTGTTTCATAAAGTCATAGGTGGCTGTCCAGAGGAATTCCCATAAAACCTTGGAGCTCAGGCATAATCGCAGCAGTGACAGCCTCACTACGTACACACGCCCAAAAGTGGAAACCACAGAACAGTGACATACACTTAGAAGTGCGGTCTGAGACCTGCTAGTAAATCGCAACTTCTGGCCGTCGGCATCTACGAGCTGACAGACAACAAAGGCCGTTCTCTTCATTGTGCTGCTCAGCTCTGGAGCATCCATTAATTCCACTCCTCTCTCTTGTTTAAAAAAAAAAAGAAAAAAAAGAAATCCTGTGTCTGGGCAGTTGTGGCTCTGCAATCACTGCACCACAGACACACTCCCCCGACTCCCCAATCTTCCTGATACAGCAGTATGTGGTATATATCTGTTTATGGAAAAGGGTGCTCTTACTTCTGGTTGTAAAAAGGGTTCTACCAACAACTCTCTCTGGCCAATCAGTGGCACTAGATGCAAACTGTAGCTAACAACAAAAGTTTGTGATGGAAAACGGGGACCACACAGTAAGGCTATGAAAACCCACGGGCCTGGAGAGGTGTATGTTCGAGCCTGGGTTTGGTTAATAGATAGCTCAAACGAGGAGAAACACAGTTCGACTAAACCACTGACAGCTTTTTTTTTTTCTTCTCTACATGCTCTTAATGCATAGTAAAACAAACAAAAAAAGAGGGAAAAAAAAGTTCTAAATGTGATGTCTCAGCTGTTCTTGTACTGTTGAAATGCAGTGGCCTGATCTCAAACATCTACCTGGGCCAAGATAGAAAGACAACAGGTCGCTCCCATCATGTGCAAGAACATCAGGTCAGTAAGACTAAAGTTAGTCGACTAGGAAATCTTAGTTGACCCAGTTTTTATTAGTTCTTTAGTCGCAGCAAGAAGGAAAAACCTTAAACTGCAACTTGTCAGAAACGTTACAAGTAATGTACAGAAGCATGTTACTGGCTGAGCCTTCCTCTTTAGGAAGGTGGTCTTGTGGGTGACGTAGGTCCAGTGGGCCGTTGTGGGAAGTGAGAACATTAGCAGCACATACCCGCAGCCACTGTGGAGTGCATGCCAACAGCGATGATGAAGTAACTGTAATCAGCCAAAGTGTCTGCTTAAGCCCCAGTTTCAGTATAACAGCGATCTTAAAAGTTGTGCACCATCTTCGCTGCCCCCCAAAAAAAGGATATAAAGTCCAACGTGAAGCAACGTGCTGCTCCTCATAACGGCAGGGTGGGTAACTCACCAACGAACACACTCCCTGCAACAGGCTTTGTGTTCAAAGTTTTCCAAACTGCATGTACCTCCCATCTTCTCTTCCTATCTTTGTTTTTCGCATGCCCGCCCACCCACCCACCCACCCACCCACACACACACACACACACACACACACACACACACACACACACACACACACACACCAGAGGGTTCAGCTGGCTGTCAATAATCTGTAAGTAACTAAGAGACATTACACACAAAATGCTGCGTTGAACTAAATTAACTGAATGTTCAGTCTCCTTGTTGGTTGTTCAGACACATTCAACAGGCCGCTTCCTTTGTGCGTGTGCTTGTAAAATTAAAGGCTTATTAATGCAAACAAAACCCCCTTCTAATTCTTACAATAATTCAGATAGTGTCCTTCCAATTCATACAATGTACAATCCAAATATGATAACAACGCTGTGTAGGCTCTAAACTCATAACCGTTTGACAGATCTAATCTAAAGTCTGACACCATGAGAACTATGACTTCCTTCTTCTCTCCTCCCTGTTTGCATTGATCATCGAGGGGTGGGGTGTGTGGAGGGTGAGGGGGGATCCGTCTCCCCTCACATCAGGATGTGAACAATTTCCAAATGCAACCCATACTTTACTCTCAGTTTAACCCACTTATAACCTGCCAGAAATAATTTCTTAAGACTAATGAAGTGTGTTTTACTGTCAACGGAGTCGAGAGATTATTAAAAGTGGCACCTTAATGGTGTTTAAATGCAAAACACATTGTCAGACGCAGGCTCTTGAACTTATCCTCTACTAGATAGAAGGGGATGATTACCCAACTTTTGTACAGTATGTGGCCATATGGGTTATGTTGCCAGAAGCATGCAGATTCAAGCTAATCTTCACCAAACAAAAGCAAGAAGCAGCAAGTTAATGGCTTTTTCCTAAAAGAGAATTTCACCTGGTATCCCATTCCTACCTTCCTGTTAAGGGGTAATGTGAGGCATAGTACTTGACTCTGCTGCCCATCCTGCCCATTATGCATTTTATCATATCAATCCATGGAAAATGGAAAACGGATGTGGCTGCTATGGAAGGATGGAGACAATGAGTGGCAGCAGGCTGTTGAAATGGCCTGATTACTTCCAGGCCCTGTCTGTCTGTGTCAGGGTAAAGATGGTGGCAGAGCCTGGGGAACCGTGGTCCAGTGTTCAGTTAAACAAACAGCGTACAGTGGGTTGCGATATGATTTCTGAACATTGAGAAGTCTGTTTATTGAGATGAGGTTTGCGCAGACGCAGCTGGACACAAGAACAACCGCTGTTGTTCACGGGGGACAGCGGAGATGTAATCGCCTGTTTTTCTTTCTTTTTTCTTTTCCGGAACGTCCTCTGAAATGCACCGAGATGTGAGTCACAAACCACAGGCCTCAGCTGGACAAAGAGAGAAAGACCAACAGGCTTCTCAGGCCTGGAACAGCTCTGTCTAAACGCGTTCCAGTTCTTTTGCTGGCTGAAGATCCAGTTTTCTGCTCTCGTTCAAGGGAAATTAAGCAGCGCGGAGGTGAAAAATGGAGATAAATACATCACATACAGGAGCCATGCTTTCGAGATCGAATGATGAATCCTTGTCAGCTAGTTTCACATAAATGACTCCAGAGTAGGTTCAGGATATGAGGTTAGACATCTTAGCTTTAACTGCTGCTACAATCATTACTGTTAAAATGGTGTGAAAATGTTAATATAATGGAATGAATGTTTACAGGATGTGAACTGAGATCAGAATCCTTCCCATTTACAGTACACATATATCACAGCAGGGAGCAAGATGCTCACATTTGAATCATTTACATTTAACTATTACACAATTACTCATTGTTCACAGGAATCTCTGATTCCCAAGCTTGTGGACCGACAGTAAACACACAACTACTTACAGGAATGTCAATTGTGGAAAAACTGAGTTCATGAGCAAATACGCTACACCCATTGTTTCATTATAGGGAGTCAACTGTGTTCCCAAATCTAAGTGGTGGACCCTGTACCTTCTCCTACACACACATTATGAGAGAAGAGAGGAAATAAGGCAATAGCTGGAGATAGGAATTTTAACCATCTTGACAACTCAGTCTGAGGTGGAGGGGAGTTATGAGGTGGAGGGAAGCTGCATAATGTTCACTTTTTTTTTTTTTCATGCCTTCGACGGGGTCATATGGTTTTTATCGAAGCACAATCACATGAGCTAATAGCCGCAGAGAGCTGTGCCAAGACTCTGTCGCATCTCTTTTGACTGAGGTCACGAGCTTTGTCACAGAGGTGACGAGAAGAAGGAAGAGCCCAAAGTTTGGAGCACAGCATGTGGATCTAACAAAGATGAAATGGATGAGAAAGCAGCAAGAATAAACATAAGAGAGGAAGAGGAGGGTTTGCTTGCAATCACCTCAACAAAGCTGATGACACATATGGTACATTTCCATGTTGTTGTTTTTTTAAATAGCAAACAGAGACTTCTCTCCAGCCAGCTCATTTTCTTTTTACAAATCCTGCAGACTTTTGTTTAGCCTCGGTTTCAGCGGTGTCGGAAAAGGAGAATTTCAGTAGTATTATATCCAAACCAACAAGTTCTGCCTTTAAGGAGGAGATTGGAGAAAATTATATTTTAAACAATTTGGGCTCAGTGGCCTGTGGATCATTTAACATAACTGCAATAGTCTGAGTCCAGATCTGACATAGGACCTTTGCTGTGTGTATTTTTTTTGTCTGAATTAATTTAAGACATTACACAGCTTTAAGCTCGGCGTGAATTCAATGAGTTGAATAAATAACAACATTCACTTGACATACTTTGCAACACATTCAATACTTGGTAACAACAGGAAAACAACATACTACATCTACCACTTCCAGGAGTAAATCTGACTCGTTTATTATTACCGTCACTTCTAAGGAGAAGTTATTCTTGCTTGAGCACCTACAACCTTTCCAGACAGCTTAACCAAGAATACCTTCAGCCAACCAGCTCCTGTTCCACTTGCTGCCACCTCCACTAACCACTAAATACGGTAGGTTCCCCCATGAGTCATAGCTGTGTTTTATGGAGCCACAGTTGCCACTCTTAATGGCAGCAGGCGCACTGACGTATGCACCAGACCACCGCTATGGCACTCTGCCTGTAGATCATGGTGTGAAATTGCCCAGAGACTTTGGAGAGTGGGAGACTACAGGCAACTTTCCCCCCATAAACAGAAATAAAAGGTGACCCCAGAGGCGACCTGGTTGGGCCGCAACAGATTTACTATGATTTAATTCCCAATACTTGGTTTCCTGTGCCTGAGGCCCACAAAATATGATACACCAACCGTAGTAACTAATAACTAACTTTTGTGCCTACCAACCCCTCCTAAAAACCTAGACAGTCCATGTAACATCAGTTGTCATCTAATCAGCCCCACATGCCTATTTCACAACAACATATAACACGGATAAAACTGGGAGAGAGAAAATGCAGCACGTGGCCCTCCTCCAGACAAAAGACTGCTGGATTTGCTTGAGTCAGCCCCACTAACTTGGCTAATTTGTCTCTGTGAATGCAGGAATGGCAGGTTTAATATTTGTGCCCCCCTGTGGATGAATACTTCAGGCCCAGTTACATACCTTTGACAAAAAGCAGCAGCCGGATGCCATTCATTTAATAACTAAGCTGAGAGAAAATCACATTCTCTCTAAATTACGTTAAGGTTTTGGAAGAGGAAGAGGAAATATGCATGTTAACAAAAATGTCTCCACAAAAACACGAGCGAGTCACTCAGGCATTGCAAATGTTGCAATATTTTCTGGTTGCACAAGACATAAGAGGAAGTTGGAGAGAGTGGAGAGAAGTCTTTCTTAACTTTCTATTGTCAAACAAATGAACGTGAAGGAGCAACATGGGAGTCTGTCACCTGACAACCAGTGCACTCCTCTGCATCGGTACCCCTGGCCTAATGACCTAATCAAATTGAACTTTTCCTTAAAGCCATATCAAAGAAGGGTCGTACCGCTGTGGCCTTGACTCGTCGGCAGCTCTCCGGCAGCTTCCCTATCACTTTCAAACACAGCCACGCAGGGCAATTTAATAAGAGATGGGCAGATAATCGTCTTTGCCCCGGGCTCCAGTCAGTCACCAGAGCAGCCAATCAGACTGTCAGCTGGGCACTCTGTGAAATCAGACCTCTGCTTTTTATCACGAAGCCAGACACTGGGCAAGCTGTGCAGTGAATGCATAACATGGCTGGTTCAACCAGAGGAGGCCATTAAAGACATACACCCAAAAAACAAAAAAAACAAAAACACAATCTATATAATAACTGTCTGCTGCAACAAAATGCTGTCTGTGGGTAAATGATATCCGGAAGAAAAACCACGACTCAAAGCGAAGGGGTCAATAAAGCAGCCACTTCCTAAAAAAAGCTCCAATAAATGAATGAGAAACATACAGCAGAGCAGGAGTGAAAGTCCGTCTCCCTGATAAAGTGGCTGAGAATGACGAAGTAAGCGATCCTAATTCGATTTTAAAGGAGAAATTGCATAAAGCATGAAAGCACCATTGCTTCATTCATTTCCCAGGTTTAACTTCCAAAACCTGAACATTTGTGATGTGAGATCCAGGACATGGACAGATCCGGCTCAGAGGAGCGAACGGCTTAATGTGGTGTGCAAAAACCTTGCAGACTGCATCGGAGAAGCTCTGTTTGCGGTGGGTTCTATTTTATCGTGTGTGACATGTTTACCACTGCATCGCTTTTGAAACAATGGTCTATTATCACAATCACATGGAGCTGGACTACTCATGTGGCAAAGTTATATTGTTTTGGAGTCAACCTGATAACTCATCCTTAATGTGGACGGAGCCAGGCACACATGGAATTTATAATAAATACCATGCTCTGAATGAAAGCTGAAATTTCATCCCTTAAAAATACAGATGCTCTCCTGAGCTGTTAAAAGCAGGATGTATGACTGCAGCTCCACTATAAAGGAGAGAAGGAAGTGTATTCCTCTTACTTAAATCCAAGGCCATCACGGTAGAACCAACAATTTGGCTCTAACTATATTTAGTTTGCTGTGCATCCTTTCTGTCACAACAGAAATCAGAGGTTACATATTCGCAAATCAGGTGTGCTGCCTTTTTATGAATTCATCACTCCATAGATTCTTCTTACAAAGTTATCATGCACTCCTCACATGTGCCCACCTGTGTAGCGCTGAAGGTTTCCATCTGGTTTTAAAACCACAAGTCTGAATCTACATTGGTTTCATGGACACGGGTGAGGACGTCCTGCTGTCTAAATCTAGTTTTTCATCTGCAGTAAGTCATACTTTGAAGCCCTACAGATTTTTGAGACAGCCAATATTTAAAAAAATGCCTCATAGAATACATGAAAGAAAACCTCTCCACAGATCATTTCACCATCTTGACGCAACAAAATCATCAATATCACTTTAGATTTTATTAAAGATACGCTGATTTTGATCAAGGATATTTCTCCTCGAGCCGCTTAAATGTGCCTTTTATCTCTCGGCAAATGAAACTTTCAGCGAGAGTGAGCACGCAGCGCTGCGCCGCATCTGATGGTACCACATGGTTAAGATTCGTGAAATAGAAATCTCAAGAGAGGTTAGATCATGATGTGTGGCTTTGATAAAAAGGATTACAGGTGGCAGTTTAGCGTGTTGAAACACAGAAATATGCATTGAGACGACTGCATGCCAAATATTCTACGTGCGAAAAAGAAAAATCACAGTGTCCAGCACGTTTGAAGGGGCGGTGTGTAGTATATCGTGGCATCTAGCGGTGAGGTTGGAGATTGCAGCCAAATGTATACGACTGGACTCAAGCATGTGGGACAATCTAGCATGGCAGCAAACTTAACCAAAAACACGAAAGGCCCTCTCTAGGGCCAGCACTCGCTTTGTCTGTTCTGGGCCACCGTAAAAAAAACATGGCGGAGCAACATGACCCTTCATGGAACTGCCCCATATTCAGATATGAAGGGCTGTTTCTAAGGTCATGAAAACACAATGATTCTTAGTTTTATGGTGATTATACACTAATGAAAACATAATTATTTATATAATATTTAACTTCTGCCAAAATAATCCCTCTAAAAACTACACGCTGGTCCTTTAAATCTCTCTCAAATATAGCCCAGTGTACAAAACATCTTGGATTTTTCTTCTATATTACACCATCTCAATAAGCTATTTTCACGTGTTTTATAAGGCTACAGGTGGGTTGATCCTTCACAGTAACTGGTAAATTATGGAAAAGGACAATGCCTTAATCATTGGAACTTCACTGCAACGTTTTTTGTCAGGTTTTAAATGTTGTGTCTAACACGAGTCACAGTGGTGTGACTGCATGCTCATGTGCACATGCGAGTACAGTAAAGTAAGTAAAATCAACCAAATAATAGCAGTGTCACAGCTCATATTTCACCTGAGGCTCGAGAATGCTCGGATCGAGCAGCGATGGAAGGAGCGTCTTGTGCATTTACAGGACCGACCTTGAATAACGGCTACCATTTTGAAATCCTTACTCACAAATCATCATTTGGAAACACGACACACTATAATTTAAAATTCATTCCAATGGGTGGTTTCAGACAGAACTTATTTTCTATTTGCTGTCTAACATTGTTTCTTATCATGCTTATTGTCTTTTTCTTGGACACTGGTGGGAAGACGGCAGACTTTGATATTGGCTAGCAGCGTGTGGTCAGGTATTACAACTAATACCTCCCAACATGCAGTGGTTTGATGTCAGCCACCTGCTAGCAGTAATTATTGAGTGACAGGCCCTTTATTTGCCGACGGACGAGCAGAAAAACAGGATATGGAATGCAAATTATTAAAAGTTAAAGTAATCGGTACTTGGGGGTGAATGGAGGGAGTCACCGGGGTCAACACATAACAAATAATAAATAGGTCCTATCAACAAGTACTGTCTGTGCAGTTCGAGCCCGATACACCTTATTCCTCTTTATTTATTCCATGATGTCCAAAAACTACTAATAAGACAAGAGTCTACAGATATGCAGCTACTCTGAGATTACACCAAGAATAGTGGTGCTTTGAGCAAAATGCTAACATCAACATGTTCACAGTCACAACGCCAGTACATTAATATCATGTTTACCATGGCAACAGACATAATAATCAGCAAAAAAAGAACACACAGCAGCTTTTCCATTCTTAAATACAGACTTCACACATTAATGGCAAACAGGTGCAATGCATGTGTATATATTACCTGGGCAATGTTCTTGTTGAGTAAGTAGACACCGTATTCAAAATGAAAGCGCTCTCCTCTGGGGTACAAAGGGAATCTGTGAAAGACATGAGAAAAAGAAAGACTTATAGTTAAACAGGAACGGGAGATTTACTCCACTTGATCCAGGACTAACAGTGTGGAAACAGGTGAGAACAACCCTCTGCAAGACAACTAATCCTCCAATTGCATTATATCCACACAACATATCAAATTATACAGTCATTTTAACCATGTGAAAATGTCAATAAATGGTGGAGATTGAAAGGGGGTTTGATGTTTGTTAATGTTACTTTGAAGGACTCAATGAATGCCTTGCGTTGTTAAACGTGTCCGTTCATATAGCCGGCAGCGTTTACAGTAGGTAACACTTGCAGATGGCTCAAGACTCTGGGTCCAGGTCTGGGATCCCATCCCACAGATGCAACTTCTGCACCCTGTTAAACTGAAATATCAAACAAGAGCAGAGGCGTCTAAACAGCCTGTCCATCCACCTCGGAGCGGGAACAAAGGCAACTTTTCCTTTCGGGGTGGTGGGAAAGTTCCGATGGTGCCAGTCAGAAGACTCACTCTAGCCTTGGGTGTTGGGGAAGGGTAGTGGGGGGAAATGCAGTGAGGGAAAGTGCTCTCTGCTACCAGGGACAGGCTGGACTCATCCCTTCCTGTCATTATGTGCTTATGTCTGCTGGTCTCCCACTGAGGAGGCAGCAGTATGTTGGGAAACCAGCTCCACAGACCGAGCCGGGCTTTGGTCTGGAAAAACAAATACATACAAAAAAAAAAAAACCTGCGTGCATACACTTGTGATTGCTTTCCCTATCTACATTTATACTACAGCTTTATCTTCAATATATATCTAATTGCTTCACCTTAAGCCTTTGAGTAAACTAAACCCAATCGTACTTTCACCCAAACAGCAAAATAGTGCTCTTCAAGAAGTGGGTGGGAAAATGTCTTCATTTTCACTCATTTCTGCTCATCACATTGACATCTAGAGTCTGTTTAGAAACAAAAATCCAACAACACTCATGAGTTGTTGTAATTCAAATAAACAGCTGATGAGTTTTGCTTTTTTTGCTACAGTTGTAGCTGCCCAAAGGCCATGTCAACTGGAAACAAGAAGCCGAGAACACATCACAGTGAAGATAAACAACTCGCTTTAAAAACAAACTGATGAAGCTTGTGTCGTTGTCATCAGACCCGCATTAAAGAGGCATTTCAAAACTGTGTTTGGAGCCACACCGTGATGCATATTTCTTCTGGTAACTTGCATAAATGTTTACAAAAAAAAACAAAAAAAAAACGTTTAAATGAGCTGCCGGTCCTTCGGTTGATAATGTTTTCATTTGCTATTAGAATTTGAAAAACGTTATCCTGACTGACTACAATAAGTGCAGTTAGTGTGTGTGTGTACTGTAAAATATATGTAGACATGTGTTGAATAGTTTGCATATATGTGTGTGTGTGTGTGTGTGTGTGTGTGTGTGTGTGTGTGTGTGTGTGTGTGTGTGTGTGTGTGTGCGTGTGCGTGTACATCCGGCATGCCTCCTTCCTGTGTGTGCGCCCCCTGGGGACTAGGTCATGGTCTTTTGTTAATCCTGTGAAAGAGCAGCTATTCACTGCCTCTTACTGCGACCTATAGGTGTCTGATACAAAAACAGAATACAGCAGTAAATATAATTCTTCAGTAACAGACTCTGCTGTCAGCTGAGATTATGTTAACAGCACTGTAACCCTGATTTAAACGTGTTTATAGCATGTCGAAATACAGAATTTACTGACAACTTGACTGTTTCGCAGCACAAATCCTCGATGACATCCACGTTTTAAGCATTTGCCCTTAATAACATGAACATACTGTACCCCAGGATTTTGAACATGAGGTCCTTTTTCTTTTGTTTGGCTTTCATCCATGTCTTGTAAGGTTGCTTTGTATCATATCTGAGCCCGTCTGGAGACCTCAGACAACATTCTGAACCAGTGCTCGCTTTAAACGCCTCCTCTCTCACGCATTGCACTGCAACTCCGGGAAGTTTAAGAAGCAAACCCTTAACAGATGGAGCTCATTGTAGCCATTGAATGAAATCTAACAGGATGTTGCTGCAAAGTCTGGCAAGTAAAGAGTGAGGCGCTACAGCCTGAGGCGGAGCCGTTTGCTTGTTGGCCCTGCATATCCCCGACATGCAGCCAGGGCCCCGTGGAGAAAGGGACACGCCAGAGGTCATATCTCAGCACTAGGAAATAACTACCAGAGAGAGGAAGAACAACAACAAGCATTCCCTTGGCACCGCTGGCATACCCAATATCACTTCCCCATGAACAGATAGGACTTGTTTGCTGATGAACACGTATGAAAAGGAAAACAGAGCCACTTCCAACACACACACACACGCAAAACACGTGAACACACACAAGCTCCGTCATAGCGAAGTGATTAATGACTGCTGTCCGCTGTGTCTGAAATCACACTGGAGAGACTCCGGTTCACCAAACACCAGGAATTCCTCACGGGTATGTCCTGTAAAGTCAAATATATTATTACACAGCAGCAGGGAGGATGGAGGGAGGAAGCCGGTTGGGAAGGGAGGAGGCACCAGAGGAGTGTGCGATTCAGTCCGAGAGCACATTTTATTATTTTGGTCATTATCTAATCTGGTCATGTGTGTGTGTTTGTCCCGCTGCAGAGCGAGCACACGACAAAGTCGCAATAAAACACAATAAAAGAATCCTTTGAAAAAAAGTCACGATTTTTCATTTTGTTTTCGTCGACCTCAACTTCGACCTCGGGGGGGAAAGGGGAGCCAACGCAATCATTTCTGCTCAAACAGTAAACATGTAAGTGGTGTGTGTCTGTCTGGGAGAGACATAAGAAAGCAGAGCAAGAGGAGACTGAACGCCATTTTTAATCACTCAGCCAGCAGCAAAAACTCAAACGGTACTCGACACGAAACAGGATGGAATAAATTACAGTCCTGGAGGACTGCGGAGGCCGAGATCAGAGCCCTGTCCGTCCGTTAAGATGGAGGGTCCAGAATAAACAGAACACAAACAGGAACGATTCACGCATACACAGGAGCAGTAGTGTTTGTCCCACTAGGTGTGTTTTCTGGTTCTTGGTTGTGTTGTTTAAAATGAGCTCATGCCTACTTCGCCCCCTGCATGTCGTGCACAGTGTACTCGGCTTTTTTTGTTTAATTTTGTTGTACATATAAATCAAATCAAATCATCTCTATCACAGCAGTCCTCCACGCACTTTCGTCACTTTCCTTAATCAAGCCGTGGTGCTCCGTCAGCACATCCCTCTGCCGCTCCCCTCGGTGGCAGCTCTGCTGAACGGTCATGTCTGCAGAACTCGCACGGCAAACTGAACACGACAGGCACCATGATCAACACACCCGCCCCCTTTAGGGTCCATTCAAAAGACTGATTACTGAGACATGAAATCTGCTTTCATTTAGCTAATATTCAACTCTGCATGGACCGGACAAAATAATGAAAAAGGAATGACGGTGATTTGAGAGCAAACGTAAATCTGTCACTTCCCTCCCCCTTCTCGTAAAATAAATGCCCTTCGCTTTCCTTTTCATGTACTCTTCAGAGCAAGCCCACCAAAGGATGGTTAACGTGTAAGTGCTGGCTCAGCACACCAAAATATGTAATGATAAGTGTAGAACCATGACATTGTAAAAAAAAAAAAAAAAAAGACAAAAGCAGCATCACATCGGAAAGTCCCCTGTTTTTATGGTTTGAAAATATAAACACCCTCAGCCTGCCAGCTCTTTAACTGCAGGGTCTAGACACCCGTTATCCACAAGCACAACCTGCACATATAAAGCAGAGGTTCTGTTTAAAAGTAGGAAGCAACCAATAAACAGCAACTACGCTGATGAAATGAAGCCATCGGTAGTTCACTGCTCTGTCTTCCTGTCCGTGTCTTCGGATCACTCCTTGCCCTGCCTTTTAATATCTGTTGAGGGACATTTTAATAGAAGGATGAGTTATAATTCCTTCATCTTTGGTTGATGGAGCAGCAGCGTCCAAACCGTCTCTGTGGACTTCAGCCAGGGAGGTGGAGGCAGGTGTCAGCACCTTTCAAGCCTCCAGTTAAAGGCCAAACATTTGTGGGCTATATTTGTGGAAAGAGAAAAGAGAAAGATGGTTTCTGCAGCCCAAAGACTTCAGCTAAAACATCTTGTTTAAAACTGACAATAGCTTTCTGCAGTTTTACAACGACAGCCAAAATGGAGGACGGAGAGTCCATCTGACCTTGTTTTTTTGGGGTTTTTTTCTGTCAAAATTACAATACTCTCTACAGCCAGCCCTGGTAAAAAGCGGTCTATTAGAGAACCAAGACCACGAGGTCAGAGAGCGCATGTCTATTTAAGCATTTTCTCGTATATTGGACTCGTCTCTCTAGTTCCTCCTGTGTCCAAGCTGTTAAATGGAGGAGTGTAAAGGAGGACGCAGCTATGCAGGTGGGTGGTCGAGTTCAGCTTGACTGTGGTTCATGAGAATACGTTGGGAAGGCTCCGAGCAACTGACTGACCTGCTGTAATGTATACACAGGCTGAGGTCTCCATATGTGTTGGCTCGCCTGTTTAGACATCCTAATTAATACTCCAAATGTGCAAAACAACAGTTCTGGCTCACATGCTTAGAGCCGAAGTCTGGCCACTACTTACTCCCCAGCTTTTAATGGTGGTGAGGGGTGCTTGTGAGTTTCACAATGTCTGTAATGTGCAATTTCAAACGGCATGGGACCATAAATCATTGGGGCTTGCTTTTTAAAAAAAACACCTGCCTTGCAACTGTCAAGGCTTTAATGGCAGTGGTTACTATATAAATCACAGAGCGCTGTAATTTTCAATATCTGTGAAATGATTACACTGAGCATCTGTCAGTGAATGATATTTTAATGACTGCTGCTGCACTTAAGACCCCAAGCTTCAGCATTCCGCCATCTTGGTGTGTGCCGTTAAAGTGTCTCCTGAGTGATGTGGCGGTTGCTCGCTCTGTCACACCGAGTTTTCATCATGGCTCTTAAGAATATCCAGGGGTCCGCTGACCCCCGGCTCCCGACCTCCACACTCTCATTTTCTCCCGCCCTTTTGTTTTCTTTCATTGTGTTAATCACAAGCAGAGATGGAGAAGAGGAGCTCCGTCTGACCAGCACATACTGTATATTCAACATCACTTCAACCCAAACGTATATTTCAAACTGTTGCAGGATGTCTGGCCTTAATTCAAAGATTTTAACCATTAATTAGGATTAATATTCCAACCGCATGGACGCGTCATAAACACCAATTGTTTAGGAACATGACTGCTGTAAGTCATTCCAGCAGCACAGTGAGACTAAAAGTACCTGAGATAAACTGTAATTTACCTGCATTCTCACAATGCCAATGTTTACTATCTTCATCATCTTCATCATCTTTAGCATGCTAGCATGCCTACATTTGCTAATTTGTCCTGCGTAACAAAGTACAGCCATAGTTGACATAAATGTCATTAGTTTTGCATGTATTATAAAGCAGAGAACTAGACTAAACATATTTTGGATGGCGCCAGATGAAAAGTCAGGGGATCAGTGACATTATTAACTGGGAGGAGGACATGAATCTTTGCACCAATCTGATGGCAGTCCATCAAGTAGCTGTTTAACTTTAAACCACAAAGTCAACGGTAGCACTGGAGCAAAGGTCAGGAGATAGTACAAAAAAAGGTCTGCACATCATTTTTGAGATACTTCTATCTGGTGGACAAACCGACTGACGAACCGACCGAAAAACAGTAAAGACTGTCACAACAAACACGTGCAATTTTCTGTCAGTTCGTTAACTGGTATAAAATACTATCAAACCTACAGCATCCATCAAAAACCTATACAGCACAGATGCTTCTTGTTTTCTTTTTAATGAAGAATGGCCAAATACTGCAAAACAGCAGGACTCCAAGATGAAGGGCTGCTTATGCAGCTAACCTGTCAACCTAGATGAGACTCCTTGACTTCTTCAGAGCTATTATAAACATACCATTCCTTCCATTGTCCTTGAGTGATTTGGCAGCGAAACTCAAAAGACAAGTAAACATGCTGTCCACTCCCCGGATGCCTTTGTAGTTGACACAGACCTAAATAATGAGCTATTTTCAAATTTGATTTAAGCTGTCTTGTCTCCCATGTTGATCGCCTCATTCATCTCTCCTGTGAAGAATAAACTAACTATGCAGCTGAGCCACCACTAAACATGTGCATATCACACCGAAATAACAAACATCAGGATTTAGCCTATAATACCAGAAAATGTGCCGATTTGTCTCTCATACTGTAGAACCGAGTAGAATTTTCATTTGAAACTGTATGTAATACTAAATTTAGTGTGACTAAAAACAACTACAACAAAACCATGCAAGATCTTGAATTTCAGTTGAAGCTGAAAATGTGTAAAACTTCATTTTCTGCACATTTAAGCAAGTAGAGGGACAAATGTTGTTCTGAAATGAAATCTATTGGTCTGTACTGTTGTGCTCTCCGACCACGCCGGTCACCCTTTAAGCAGCGTGTGGAACCTGTCCGGTTGCCTCACACCGCTTTCCCTCCTCACTGCTGTGAAAGTTAGGGCAAGCCGGTGGTAGTTCGGGTGCAATCCCCTTCTTCTGCTGTGCACACGGTCCATGTTAAGACATGAAACTGCTGAATCCCCGGAACAATAACCTCTTTTAATGGAGCTCCCAGGTTCCTCTCATCTTAAGCCCACCTCTGGCATTCACACTCGGCACCTCCACCAACAGTTCCCTTTGTGTTGGAACCAAGCGGTGATGTGCTAATGCCACTTACATCCATTTTCCTTTAGCCAGTGATAGAGAATAGTTGGGTTTTTTTCATAAAGCTGCTTTTCTTCAATACTTTGGATAAAGGAGTATATGAGGCAGTTCTTGTTTTTTAATGGCTGGGCTCTGGTCTCAATCAAACACTGGACATCTGGATCGCATCTCCCAACTTCTCCCGAGTGCAATCAGTAACACGGGAACTAAGCTCTCCACAAGACCAAATGTGGGTGCAACATGTTGTTAGAGTCCACTGATTTCAGAGAACATCTCTGTCCAGGAGGATGAGGATTCTCTGATCCCAAATGGGTCAAATTATACCAAGTGCCAAACAGACTGGTCATCGTCCACACCTTACTTTCCAAACACTCTTCCAGGCCCAGTTTTAAACGCTGACCTGTGATACAGTTCAGATCAACACAGACCTTGACTGGTTCCTTTCCACCTGTGCAGGTGAATAACAGCTTCCTTATTTCAGATAAAGTGATGTTGTTCAAACTGAAAAGGGGAAATATTTTCATCCTCTTCTCTCACAACAATTGCAAAATTTTCTGGCTCAACTGTAGCACATGAAGGATTTTATGTTGAATAGTAAAAGGCGCAAAAATCTGAGCTACCCAAAACCAGGAAATTTGTGCTACGCAACAGAAGAGCTACAGAACAGTAACGTTCACTCTTAAGTACAAGGACGCCTAAAAGTCACCAAAGAGCACAAAGCTTAATCACAGTGCAAAAGCAGGTTTGAGGGAGGAGACCGGTCAGGACAGTTGCCCTTTAACACGGGCCTACATTGTAACATGCAACTAAAACAACATCAGGTTTCTATGTGCACGCCACTATAATTGACGGACTGCTTGCTAATCCTAGCACACTTTGAGAAACTGATCTAACGCCACCTCACTTATCACCACCGGCTACCTCTTTCCGACACTTTAATCACCCCCTTTTTGTACACTTTTAGAGGCCGGCTAGTTGCTTTCTGTCTCCTAACACATCATTGGGCCGTGTGTCTGCAGCCCGCCGGGGCCACAGTGCTCATAAACATGTGGGATGGGCGGGGAGGGTTAAAGTTTGCTGGAGCATTTGGTCCTACTCAGAGACACCTAAGAGAAATGTTGGAGTGTCACGTCTGTTCGACAGCCACGGGATCATTTGTTGTTGCTGGATGCCGGGGTAAATATGCTGCATGGCAGGACTGGAAATGTGTAAAGTGACTTCCAGAGAGTCTCTGAAGCTCTTGAAATGACATAATTACCAACACTGAGGGATGGCTGCTCAATCACCGGCTCCACTGATAATGTCGCTCTTCTTCTTACAAGCTTTCTTCCAGCTGTTTGTCTTCTTATGTATGACATGTGGATGTGAAGGTCTCAGTGCTTATTGACATGTCAACTACATACAGTACATGTGCCTTCAATGAAGATAGACAGTCGCTTGTGTTTGAAAGTAAAACAAAATTGTTAAACGCAGGAGTTATGATTTTTGATGCCATGTTAGTCCACGAGCAGCTGACCTCAGAACATTAAAAGATGAGATGAAAATAATAGAAATAAATGAATTTGTGGGGTTTACTAACAACAACGACCTGATTTAACAAGGACATGTGGTCTGCATCTCTTCTCTTACCAGTTTAAATCATTTACTATCACGTATAATGAGCATACTCCAAGTTCCAAACACCTCTCTCCTTCACCTCCAGCTGAAAAACACAAATTGCTCAGCGCACAAAAACACAAAGCGCCCACATGTGCTTTCAAAATGTGTAGATCCGTTCAGCTTCCAAACAATAAACATATCTATCCACATAAATACTCTGCTAATATCAAACAGCCGCTGTATGAGCAGAAGGTAAAGAGCTGATGTCAGCTCCTCCTCTACATCCCTGGTTATTAGCGACACTGCTGATTATAGCAAAATCTTCCTCCTCACTCTGTTTCACTTATTGAAGGGGTCTCGCATGTGTGGAATGTCAATATGCATGAGGGTGCATACTTGAGCAAGCATGCAATTATCATAACGCAGTAGGGTTTTTTAAAATTCTGACTTGGTGCATAGTTACAAGACCATAACACACACAAATAATAATTTTATTACATTGGCCCTTGCTGTAATTACAGTTCCTCTACAATTGGTGACTGACACAAACGGCTGAGATGAACCAGGTGAGGTTCGAACATCAGTTTATCGTTTGATACTCCGAGTCAACATAGTATTCTTCAAGCATGAACAACTCTTGATTCAATAAAAATTACATAATGTTGTGAGGACAGAAACACCATCACTAAATGGGCAGTAAATTACCGTGACAGCTCTCTGAACACCGAAGTACAATTAAAAAAAAGATGAAAAAAAGGGGGAACTTCCAGTTGCTTCTTTTGGCCAAACTAAACCACTTAACACGACACAGGTGGTTTCTCCTCACAAATCTATGCAGATCTCGTAAATATAAAAAAATAAAAAAAAAAAAAAATCTGAATAAACAAAAGAGGCGAGACGTGTTAATCTGAAAAACCAAATATCTCTGCTGAGGTTTTTACGTTGTATGGTCAATAGGCGCAATCATTTTAAATCAGGTCAGTATTTCATATTTGGATGTGTATTTGAATCTAGAAGACCTGATGAGGCTGCTGCACAATCTGACCTCAGTTTGTGTGTGTGTACTGTACACAGATGAACTGGTTAGTCACTCCAGACATCCGGACCTTCACTGTTCTATTTGCAGTCACAGAAAATATCAAATATTTTCCCAAAGGAAAATAATTGGACTCTGACTGATATGTTGACCGGCTGATGGAATCAGCCAATATTGGCCCATCACAGATATACATGTTTTTGAAATCAATCATTTTGGTGCATGCTTTCCAACATGTGAAGATTTGAAAACTATTTTATATTACAGAACACAATGCAGCAAAATATTCCTGGAGTAAATATGAAATTGCTCTCTATGTGTAGTTTTTATAGCTATTTAAAATTATGAAATACCCAGGGAAGTTTACAGTTTCAGTGCACTAATATCAGTGTGGTAAATAAAATGTAAAATATCCTGTTTCCATTATTCATATTTGTCACACATATACAGTGGGTACGGAAAGTATTCAGACCCCTTTAAATTTTTCATTCTTTGTTTCATTGCAGCCATTTGCTAAAATCAAAAAAGTTCATTTTATTTCTCATTAATGTACACCCAGCACCCCATCTTGACAGAAAAAAACAAATGTAGAAATTTGTGCAAATTTATTAAAAAAGAAAAACTGAAATATCACATGGTCATAAGTATTCAGACCATTTGCTCAGTAGTGAGTAGAAGCACCCTTTTGAGCTGGTACAGCCATGAGTCTTCTTGGGAATGATGCAACAAGCTTTTCACACCTGGATTTGGGGATCCTCTGCCATTCTTCCTTGCAGATCCTCTCCAGTTCCGTCAGGTTGGATGGTGAACGTTGGTGGACAGCCATTTTCAGGTCTCTCCAGAGATGCTCAATTGGGTTTAGGTCAGGGCTCTGGCTGGGCCGGTCAAGAATGGTCACAGAGTTGTTCCGAAGCCACTCCTTTGTTATTTTAGCTGTGTGCTTCAGGTCATTGTCTTGTTGGAAGGTGAACCTTCAGCCCAGTCTGAGGTCCAGAGCACTCTGGAAGAGGTTTTCTTCCAGGATATCTCTGTACTTGGCCGCATTCATCTTTCCTTCAATTGCAACCGGTCGTCCTGTCCCTGCAGCTGAAAAACACCCCTATAGCATGATGCTGTCACCACCATGTTTCACTGTTGGGATTGTATTGGGCAGGTGATGAGCAGTGCCTGGTTTTCTCCACACATACCGCTTAGAATTAACGCCAACAAGTTCAATCTTGGTCTCATCAGACCAGAGAACCTTATTTCTCATAGTCTGGGAGTCCATCATGTGTTTTTTGGCAAACTCTATGCGGGCTTTCATATGTCTTGCACCGAGGAGAGGCTTCCGTCGGGCCACTCTGCCATAAAGCCCCGACTGGTGGAGGGCTGCAGTGATAGTTGACTTTGTGGAACTTTCTCCCATCTCCCTACTGCATCTCTGGAGCTCAGCCACAGTGATCTTTGGGTTCTTCTTTACCTCTCTCACCAAGGCTCTTCTCCCACGATTGCTCAGTTTGGCTGGACGGCCAGGTCTAGGAAGAGTTCTGGTCGTCCCAAACTTCTTCCATTTAAGGATTATGGAGGCCACTGTGCTCTTAGGAACCTTGAGTGCTGCAGAAATTATTTTGTAACCTTGGCCAGATCTGTGCCTTGCCACAATTCTGTCTCTGAGCTCCTTGGACAGTTCCTTCGACCTCATGATTCTCATTTGCTCTGACATGCACTGTGAGCTGTAAGGTCTTATATAGACAGGTGTGTGCCTTTCCTAATCAAGTCCAATCAGTTTAATTAAACACAGCTGGACTCCAATGAAGGAGTAGAACCATCTCAAGGAGGATCAGAAGAAATGGACAGCATGTGAGTTAAACATGAGTGTCACAGCAAAGGGTCTGAATACTTATGACCATGTGATATTTCAGTTTTTCTTTTTTAATAAATTTGCACAAATTTCTACATTTCTGTTTTTTTCTGTCAACATGGGGTGCTGAGTGTACATTAATGAGAAATAAAATGAACTTTTTTGATTTTAGCAAATGGCTGCAATGAAACAAAGAGTGAAAAATGTAAAGGGGTCTGAATACTTTCCATACCCACTGTACATACATAGAGAGAGGGGGTGGAGTGGTAATTGGTTTGGTGAGATAATAGCGGTTGTGGGTTTCCACCAGATATGAATGTACCACATCACAATCCACCCAAGTACTGAGAAGGACCTCCTTTTTATACCAAACATGGCTAAATGTGAGAAAGTGTGCAAAAGCACAGGTTACTCACGTTTGTAAAAGATGCATTGATTGATAAGTTTAAACTTTATGTATTTAGAGGCACTGTAGAACTGTTATGTATTGAAAAAAAGAGTTTGACATCATGGATGTAGTAGGTTTGTCCTATTTGAATGGTGCAGCCGTTGTATTAAAAATAAACAATATTATTTCCATACTTCACATTTCAGGGCTGAGGAGTCCGGAGGCCTCTGAGGACCTCACAATAATGACTCCCTCAAAAGCTTTCAATAAAATAGAAAGGAAGAAGATGGCACTTCACCATATCATATAGCATAATTTGGTGTTAAGTCAATGAGCACGGTTTTGGGTGACACAAGTGTCAAATAATGTACAGTAGGCCTAGAAATGGCTCAGGGCTCGAGTGCACGTGATATTTGATCCAATCCAATCTGAATCTTCTTGGAATGTATCTGTTTTTGCTTACAGACAGAATACTGCAGCTAATGGAAGACAGGATGCCGTTGGAAGATGCAGCCGGACGCTGTGATGACGGCAAATACAACTTATTGTATTCCATAACGCTAAATAAGCAAATGCATGTTTTCATGCATGCAAACGTGGGAAGTCTTGGTCACTCAGTGCTATCAAAATACGTACCCCTTACATTTTTGCAGTAGAGTGACAGATATGAAAAATAAGATTAACTTCACTGGCTGCATAAAGTTTACATCCTGGTGTGTTTTTGATAACATTTTTCTCCAAGTTTTAGGAATACTTTGGCTTTTTACACCGTGCCTAAAATGGATTTAACTGACAAGGACTTAGGTTATTGTTCCACTAATTTAACCACTCAATTAAATATCTGAATTTATTGTCTGTCAAAATCTAAAATACAAGGCATCAAAGAAAATTAAAGTATAATTTATTGATTACGATATTTCTGATCTTTAAAATCTGGTGGAGCCAAGTTATTTGATGTGGCTCCTTTGGTTTGGACAGATTACTTAAAGTCTCGTAATATTAGAAGAAATAAAATTACTGTGTGATCTTTCAGTGGCGACAATCACATAAAATAAACTTTCAGCAAATATTCTATATTTTACCAAATTAACTTTGTTGTTAATGATTTTAAAAGTGTGAAATGCTTTTGGTAATCTTGACGGTTGGAGTCAGTCAGTCAGTCAGTCAGTCAGTCAGTCAGTCAGTAAAAAAAAAAAAAAAAATCGAATAAAGTATTTGGTTATAGATTTTTTTTTTTTTTTTTTTAGGACAAAACTCCCCTCAATCAGCAAGTACTGATGTGAAAGCAGCATGCAGGAACAGGTTTTTATAAGCAGAATGAGTTTTGGGAGTGATCGAGAGGAATCGTGACTGTAACTGTTTTTAATACAAAACAAATGTGAGCTAAAGTAAACAACCTTTTTTTTTAGATTTAGTTCTATCCTGTGAAGATACGAGAACTGAGATAATGGAACGGTTCTGGCAATGAGGAACAAACAAAGAAATGGATCGCGCAATTTTAGTACAATCAACTTGCAAAACAGACACGCATAAGAATAAACACTTTTCTTGTTCAGGTGCTGAATCCAAACATTGTGTTCATTTGTAACTGAAGAATGTAACTGCCAATTTGGTTTGAGCTCTAAAGCTGCAAATATAAAGGGAGCATTTTACAGATGTTAGTGAAAACATCCTTATTGATCTGACATTTGTACTGACTGTTGTAAACCATGATGATGAGCTTGTGATCAAAATAACGTGCATATTAAAATCATTTTAAGATAGAGCGCAATCCGTCTTTGACGGGTGATTTATTTGAACTCATTTGACTCACACACACACCGACGCTGCATTAACTGCGTAGTATTAACCAGTGTACATTAATGTTACCTTGTTTTGTCTTTATTCTGCTGTGAATAAATGAATGCAGTTGGTCGGTTGGTTTTGCTCCCTCTGCATCCAATATTAAAAACACAACTGCTGCCAAAACTACTGAGCAGTCTGTTTGAACTAGTTACGTTTCTATAAATTGACAAATCATTCACAGTAATTCTGTTCCGCTGACAGCACTACAGCCAGTGGGTTTCTGTGTGCGTGCATGTTATTTTCAGAAATAAATAACTTGTTTCCTGACTCACAACAATTAAACCTCAACAATTACAGTCATGATTACACTCGATCTGGGAATTTTTTTTTTTTTTTACTTCAATTAAAGATCAATTTCAGGATTGCATAAATGTGTTTATTTCCAGTTTCTTTTACGTGCTAAGCTGGTGGAGTTGAATCACCACATTTTCACCATCCACACACAACTGAGCTTCAGCATTACATCGTACACAAACAATTTAAAACTACACATCTATAAATTTGTTGCTATCAATTAAAAAGTATTTGGACAGTTAATCTATAAAATATTCAAAAAGTAATTTGAATGAATGTTCGATATTTTATCCACAGAAAAAACATTTAGTACAATTCTAACGAGCGTATACCTCTCAATAGAAACAAAATAGTCCTTGGACAAGTTCTGATTGTCAAACTTCGAGGAACACGTCCTTTGTTGATGTGATGAACGCTACCTGTTGTTCTGTCTGTGTCACTAGTATGAACTTCAGGGTGACTGACTTTATACATCCACTATGAGTCCACTCGATGTTAATTATTTAAAAGCAACTGTAAAAATGCAGACAAGTGAACTGAGCTCAGAGAAACTCTGTTTGTCAGACGAGCAGAAAACTCAATTAACTGCCTCTTCCACGCTCGGGTATATTGTCAAAAAGGTCAAAAATGAAAGTGCACATGCAGACCCATGAAGATCGACAGTAGATCGAACTGTAAGTAGTGTACCGAGACATTTTGGATGCAAACAGAAAAGAAATCCACCAATACATGATTCATGCAACAGAAGTAGATCTTTCACATAATAAAGATCTAAAACGTGCCAACCACCTGCATAATGAATAGATGTCCATCAAAAAAAAAAAAATAATAATCAAAGTCTGCCCCTTCTAGAGCCCTGACTGAAATCCCATAAAGCTTTTGGTGTGCTGTTGGGGGGAAAAAACGAACTTTGCTTTAACATTAACGTGATGGAATGAAATTCATCCATTTTTAACTGTGGCTCAAGTGTCCAAACAGTTTTTGGGGCCGTTGTATGAACAGTTTGCACAGTAAGGAGGACAGACTGGATCAAATGAAAGAGATGTGTGAATATAAAAACATGTATGTACTGTGGTGTTTGGTGTTTCCATATCAGGTTCTCAGTCTACTTACTCTCTCTCCTTCTCAGTGAGTCTGTCAGTGATGGTGTCCTTAATGGAGGAGCGTGAACCCTTGTGGATCACCGGATACCTGAGAGGGATCTGCAGGAAACATGAGATCATCAGGACCAGGTGCGCTGTGTAACCCAGGGCGACTGCCACGCTCCCATCATCCTTAGCTGCAGGACACAAAGTACAAAAGTGGCTTCAGTAATCACACAACAGACAGAATTTTGGTTCAGAACACGAGACATGTTGTACTTGTCGATTCATCAACGGGCTTTTAAGGCGATCTACATCAACACACTGAACTCTCCAAGCTTCAAATGAAAGTCAGTGTTTTATTATATCAAAAACTTCAAAGCATACAGTCAGTGGTGTCTGTTTTGTTTGGCAGTTTATTACGTGGAAAAAATAAATTGTGTTTACATGAACCATGTCCACAAAAATGTATAAACATCCAACTAAAGATAGCACGGTAACCAAGTATCCACAGGACATAGAGCAGTCATATTCATGTGGGAAAGTATTTTGAAAGTGTTTCAGAATATGGAACAGTATACACAGTATAAAAAAAAAATACAAAAAAAAACACACTGGCTGCACGGGAATTACAAATTTCTTTCAGATATGTGCTTGAGAAGCAAAAGCATCAACTCTCCCTTCAGAGCCCAGATAACATTGAGTGTGGAAAACTGCATGCCTTTGTGCACATTTTTTGACGGGGAAAGAAATGGTGAACCAATTCCCTTTACATACGAGAAATGGTTTCAAGACAACACGCTAAGTGGTTTCACATTCTCAAACAGGACGCTGCTCGAGGCAAACACTTATCATCACAGTGGTTTGTATCTTAATGCTTTGAAATAATAGACTACGGCAGCCGAATGTGGCAGACGCGTTGGCTCATCTTTTGTGTTTTGCAACTTAACAGAGAAAACCCTGCGTTATTTCATCCTCTTTCCTGCGTTTTATAGTCCATACAACTGAAGCACCTGGAGAAAACAACTTCCTACCTTTGGGAATATTAGGTCACCTAAAGGACATGCAACCATAAGCAAACATCTTAGGGTGTAACTGGAGACTGCGGATACCTCGTCAGACTGAGCTGAAAGTGACATTTGGTTAAATGTAGAACATAGATGGGCTTCAGTGCCACCCTGTTTCAGTTTGACCCCGAGCAGGATTAGCATGCTATCTGACCTTGACCCTGGTCTCTAATGTGGAACATCCTCCCCCTGTAGGCCTTTTTTTAAACCGTCTTTGACACACATTCAGACAGTTCTGGACTTGAACTGCTCCAAGTGTGGCAGACCTCACACAAATGAGGAGAGCTCCATGAAGAAGGTATGGGGTAAAATAAAGGAGTTAAGTGCGTGCCTCATCATCCTCTTTTCCTGCTGTCTGTACACAAATAATGTTGAGTGTTGCAAGACCTCTAATGGGCCCAGCAGTTGTGTTAGAGGCTAAATATTCATGGCTATTCGGAATTGCAAAACAACTCTCTGCATAATGCAAACCACAGCCTTCCTCACCAGGCAGCCCGGTATAAAGCCAAACTAGAGGATACCATGTCCATGTCACGTTTTCCTCAACGTAGGTGTGAGGAAAAAAATGGGCTTCAGGTTTAGGGACCAAAAATCACGAGGTCAGAGTTCAGAAAAGATCATGTTTCCGATTAAAAAAATTGAATGGTTTCATAAGTAACATTCCCTACGTCACTTATTTAAAATGTTACTAAATTAAATACATTATGCAAGTGAGCTTACTTACACTCAAAAAATATATATAAAGACAACACTTTTGTTTTCCCTCCACTATTTTTAAATGAGTTGCCGTAAAAGATCTCGGACTTTGTCAAGGTTATCCATCCACCCGACAGGTGTCGCACATCACGACGCTCATTATATTGGAATTGGATATTGACATTTTTTTATTTTTTTTTACAGGATCAGACACACTCGTATTTGAAGCGAGCCCCATTTCCCACAGGTACAAACATTTTGCCGGCGAGTACATCGCATTTGTGTGTTGTTTATTGGTCGTGCTGCCACTGTGCGAAGACCTTTAAAATCACTCGCTGTACTTCATTTCATGACCTCCTTCTTCAATGGTCATACATGTGTCTACTTTTAATGCCGAGGCAAAACAGAACGGGACACTGACGCAGTATCCTCCAGCGCACTGACGGGCTGGAAAAGGATGGGAGAAGGTAGTCAACAGTAAATGCATGAGGTTAATCCTCTGCACCAGCACATGCTTGGGTTTTTTTGTACCCACTGCTACCTGTGTGGGATTTGAGACAGAAGTAGACAAAAGGCCTCCAAAAAATGGGAACAAATGATCGCTGCAAATACGAAATATGCTGGGTGTCAGTACCGGGCACTTCTGTGTGCTCTGAAAAGACGTTAACAGGTGGAGTGTGACAGCAGGGAGCGGAGGAGACTGGGACTGGAATCTTGAATTATGGACTCAAAACCCGGCTTGGGCTCGCCAGCTGTGAGCGAGGGGAGCTGGAGAATGTTGAGTGGACAGTGCCGGGTGTGTTCGCAGTATTAGACAAGTGCCGCAGTCCAAATTGAACCATTCATGACCCACTCAATCCGGTTCCCCCCTTCAAGTCATCAGAGCTATTGAGAGGTTATGAAGTCATCAAGTTTCCCTCGCTGTAACAGATAATCCCATTCATCATGACACACACAGTGTGACCCTTTACTCTAACCTTCCCCACCAACATGATAACAGGGACTCTTGTGGCCAAAACTGCCTGCTGACAAAACTTTTTTTTATGCATCGTTGACTATTGCAGTGTCTTTGATATTAAACTATGTGGGTTTTGTGGCGGTCTCACTGGTACAACCAAATACAAAAGCATCTTGTGGCTCAATAATTCCTCCAACAGCAGCCAAAAAGGGGAAGAGAAAAACTGAGTGTGCTGAAAAACAGAAGAATCTAATTCAATTTGGTTGCCTCTCTGCCCAGTCATCAGGTGGGGAAACTTTCCAAACCGTTTCCCTCTTCAATCTTTTCTCTCTTGCCTTTTATTACTTTTATTTGTAATTATCTAATTTAGCCAGCTGGTATAATTTTGCAAGGGACAGAAAGTTGTGGAAACTCCATGCTGAGGCCTTCATCCTGCAGTGGATTGACAATGGCTGAACCTGATGATGATGAATTTAGCCAGATCAGTTTGAAATCATCTCCCTCCACTTTGTTGGCACTTTGCATTCCAGCAACACTTGCTGAAGTTGTTAGAAACTATTCTGTATCTGTCCCTGTTTTTCACAGGACATAATGCAGAAAAAGATCATTAGGTACATTCAAAATGGTTTCAATAGGTCTTTTTCTTATATTCATAGTAATAAAACCCCAGTGAAGTTTTCTCTTTCATTGCACTGATGTCAGTGTCAACAATAAATTGTAAAATATCCTGCCTCTAGTACGTATTTTTGTCACAAATGTCAAAAGTTTCTAATATCCACATTTGAGGAATCACAGAATAAAACTGTGTTTATATATATTGTGTCTAAACAGTAAATACATGAACAGTATCAAGCCTTATATCCAAATCTGAAAGTTTTTAGGACCTATTGGTACCTTCCCCAAAATCCAGTATCAGTTGGCCTCTACTTGGAAGGATTGTTGCATCTGTTAATTTGATGCTCAACCACTGCTGAATCATCACAAACTCGAGCACTATGTTTTTTTCAAAAGTAAAGACCAATCTTTCCCAGGTAGTCAAACTATTGAGTCTCTATTGATGATAATTATGTCAATATATATTTTATGCATTAATGTGACATACCATAATTAGTATATGTAATCTTTGTATGTTAAAGGCTGTACTGCATTAGTGCAGCGATGCCATCTACAGTAGCCAAATTTAAACCCCAGATACTGTGTCTATGAAATCATTGGCTTTCCAACTGGAAAATGTTAAATTGCTTTGCTTGGCCAAACATCTACATATAACCACAAGCAATAAAGCTAAGACAAAACATTTGTTCAGACTTATCCTCCTGTTACCCTGACACACACAGGCAGGCACATCATAAATTACCTTGAAAGTCTTCAGAGTTTGGCAGCTTCACTCCACAGATTACATAATCTGACTGATTGGCCTGTGGATATAAATAAGAGGTTTCATATTAAGGACAATGATCAGGCAGCAGAAACGGAGACAACATGAAACCCCACGAGGGACAAACAGCTGGCAGAGGAACATGCTCATAATCATTCAGTTACTGTCTGCTGGTGTAAGCACTTCAAATATTTTGTTTGTTTGCCATATATCTTACGAAACTGACTGATTATCAGTGAAGCATGTCAAATGCAATTTCTTTGGATGATTTCTGAAAATGCTGATGTGAAATTGATATTCAGAATTCAGAAGGATTGTTGCACATACAGTATAACTATCTCAATCATTTCTGCTTCATCAAATCCTCGGTTTTGTAACCAGATGATTCTTTGCCGTTATGGATGCTGATGTACCGCCAGGTCAAACTCACCACATCAATGGGGTAGATGTAGGAAAGCTCAGAGAGGAGCTGACGACAACGGAAGGTAAGCTGGGCGTTAGACTTGAGGAACTGCTCTCTGGGGAAATAAAACCAGACACAAGGACGTTAAAAGTGAGTAACAGGCTGGCAGGAAGAAACAAAAGAGTGGAGGACATAAGTGAGACTGAGGCAAAGAGCAGAGATGAGATCAGAGAGGAGAATGAGCAGGAGAAAACTTCCAGGACAGTTACTGCTCAACAGGGACTCAGTGTCAGGCTTAAGGGCAGTTGCAGTTACAGTTACTGAAAATATAAAATATTCATAACAAAGAGGAAAGGGAGTTTATGTATGCATCATAATGCAGGTTCGAGGCCTCAAACAAATGAGAGTGAATTAATTCACCAGAGACTCATCTCCAATTAAACTATTAACATTAACAATTAAACAAAGATGATATAAATTATTGATTATTTTTAAATCCATTATTGGACCGTCGTTATTAGAGATACATCCTGCAGTTCTGACCTGTGAAAGGGGAAGAAATCTGAGAGCTTGTTTTACAGTGATGAGTCCTGGGCTTTGACCAGAGGAAAGTAACACTCTTTCTGAGTGTATGTATTGTACTGTTTATGTTTTACTGCAGGGCACCATTTTATACACCTCTAAAATAATAACTATGAAGTTGAAAGATGAAGATAAAGTGTGCAAGCATCCTTTCAGTTCAGAGGTTGGAGTTAAATTCGAACACCAGCATGCTTTCATTCTTACAGTGACAATGTGATCATCCTGGTGTCTATTTCAGTAGTATGTTTGAATTAGTTTTTACATTTTATTCTGAATCAAACATTTTAATCCAATCACGGTCAATAAGATTCATCCATGAAAGTCTGATTTCATAACTGATTTTATCTGATTCGCAATAAATGTTTGACACTAGCATTATAGTAGCTTTTGGCCTATTTCTGACTTTTTGAGAAAAAAATAATACATTGCCCTGATTTGTCATGTTTGGCAGCAAGAAACTTTTAATGTTCCATAAATTCCACGCACAGTAAATTCCCCCGAATTTGTTACACTACAATTCATGTCCCATGTAAATGGGTGTTCTCATGTAAAGCATGTAGAGTTTGTGCCAAACTAATTCCACTGTTGGATGTTTCTTTAATATCCATCTCACTAAGGAAATATTTGCATCACACAGCTGTAATAGAGAGTAAAGGTGGCTTTACACAGAAAAATAAACTGTGGCTGTAAAGGTAAAGAAGTTATTGACCTGTTTGAAACCAACCGCAACTCACGTTGAATTTAAATCGTCATTACCGTTTGGCATTTCAAAATGTTTAAGGCTGTATTTAAACACAAGTAAAACATGACTCTTCTCTTTGGTATGAATGTGTAAGTGTGCGTGTGCATGAGGAGGGTCTGTGGGTGACCCGTACTTTACTTATACCACTACTTGTGGAGCAGTGTAACAGTCCATCATTTCAGATCAAAGGGGATTTTTGGGGGTTAAACAGTTATTGAATGTGATGCCTCCACCTATAAATGCTTCTCGCCTTTCACTTGAATTTCCTCTCTGGCTTTGCCTGTGGTTAGCAGTGTCTTATCACCTCTCTTTTATCAGTGTGTGGCAGCGTTATATAAGTGAGACAGGAGACAGATTGGTGTGGAACTGTCGTTTGATCTGAAATCACTCGGGTCTCGCAGGTCTTTGTCTTTTCTCACTTTGTCAGCCGTGATGCCAGTCCTTTACAAACCCTTCAACTAAAACATGGAAACTCACATTTCTCCCCTCACAGCCCTTCTGAACATAGGCTAACACACAAAATACTGTTTTAATCGACATGTTAGCTGGCAAAAGCGCGCACACACACACACACACACACACACACACACACACACACACACACACACACACACACACACACACACACACACACACACACACACACACACACACACACACAGGCTCAGAAGAAGAATTCCAATTTGTCTTACTGGCAACAGAAACAGAATTCAGCTTCTGTATTTAAGCAAACGTACCATCACAACAATCTAAAACTATGCAGTCCTGTGCTCAAGTAGAGATAAATTATCCGCTAAATGCATTTGAAGTCATAGTTCGGGGAAATACCAGATAGCCAATTTGCTTTACCTGAAAATGGGCGGAAATAATAGCCTGTCTGTCAAATGCTCATAAAATCCAGTGATAATTCATAAATCACTTATAAATCACTGTTATTTTTTTTGGCTTTGGTCTTGGACAGAAAATATTCTCGTAAATAACCATTGAAAGTTGAGTCCTTTTTTTTTTTTTACATACTTCACATTTTCATACAGAAAACTTAATTTATTAGAGGTGCCGGTAGGCTGTTGTTACTTTCCTTGCTGTCTTTGTGCTAAGCTACGCTAACTCACTGCCAGCTTAAGCCTTACAGCATATTTAACAGACATAGAAAAGTGGCGTCGATCTTCTCGTCCATTTCTCTGCCAGATGGGAAGTAACAATATTTTCCAAAACGTCAAACCTGCCAAATGTTATTCTGCAAAAGAAATGAACTGTTAATGTTGATGCATTTTTGCATTAACATGTATTTTCATTTTGGAGCTGGTTGAAATGGAACTAGTTTCAGTAGTTGGTGTTTTGCTACACACATTCATATTGAGTGATTTTATTCTTTAATAACCTTTTACAAAGGTATGGATAATTTGACCTCTTTTGGCCTATATTTAAGGTACCGCTGTATTGAAAGTGTTCTGAAACCTAAAGCGCTGGTAAACACCATATTAATCTTAAATAATAGATAGTATTTTATAAATTTCTGATGTCTTTTATTTTCACCTTAATCTACAAGAATGAAAAAGGGCAATATTCCCCTTTGTAATCTAGTAGCCTACAGCTCAGCGTGACCTTAACGCTAAAAATGAAGTTGAATGAAAAAAGACACTTGATGAAAAACATCAACGACACAGATATTTCCAAGGAATGGATGTTAGGCAGATGTACAAGTGTCAGCGTTAATTTCCTGTTTGCTGGGTTTCTTGGCCCCCGCTGGCCTTCCTGGAGCTCTGGTTTACCCTCTCTGACTGCCAGGTACTTCTCAAATAAACAAAGCTGTATCCAGGGCCTGCACCCGCCGCACACGTCTCCCCGCAGGCCAAGGCAAACACGGGCCGACAGGCGTTTTAGCACAATGTTCAAACTCTCTGTTGAAAACATAAATAGGCAACGCCAGCCACAAAAGCATCCCCTCGTTGTGAAAGAGCGAGGTGGGAGGCAGGGTGTCATCTCATCACAATTTAATACGACTGAGCGACACGTTGGGCCTCGTCATTCAGTGGACGCTGGGTAAGGTCTATCGAACAGGAATTTGAAGGTGTTCTTCTATGCAGAAATAAAGCCCTGCTAATTACAGCTTCATACACACCTCTTGGCCGTGCATTCCTTCTGCAGCTTGGTTAAGGACTCTTTCTCCTCCTTCAGACTCTCGCGCTGAGCAGAAAACGCTTCCTCTGAAAGAGACAGAAAAAAAAAGTAAATTATCAGGTGTGCGTGTTCAGTTCTGCTACATCTGAGCAGCCAGGTGGGCTCGTCTTTGGATGGCTGCCATCCACTGTAAAACTGACAGATCAAACAGCTCTTCTGATCAGGCCCAAACCATTTCCTACCAACACCACATAAAACCAAACAACACATGTATGCAGATTACAGGATCTGACAGACTAAATACAGGGTTGGGCAAAATATATTTTATCAGAAAGGTTAGGGACAGTGATGATACAGCATCTGGAAGTTGTGTACCACAAAATTGGCAAGCACACAATATCTCAGTGTACCATAAAACCAGACAGATCGTAAGTATAATTTATGGTTGAAACAGAATATTTCTCAGATCGGTGTTTGTGTTGTATCCCATGTGGTGGCTGGCAAATGCAACACAAACATTACTTATGGTTCCATATCATTTCAATAACTAGATGCAAAACAATAATTCTGCGATTTCATTTTCATTACTTCATTTACCTCCGGACTGATTTCCCTGCCTCAGATAGCTGGACTGTCCATTGGTGACATTCGGAGAAACTCCAAACCTTGCAGAGTCCATGCTTACAGTGCATTAACTAGATATACCACTCTGTGGTTGTACACCTCCACCAACCAGTCAAGTAGCAGTTTACGCGCATGTTTATTCTGACTAATATGATATATGTAGTGAAGACTTTGAAGGGATCCTTTTTGTGTTCACATTCTTAGTCCACAAAGCTGATTGTGATAGAACACAAAGTTTAAATAAAGTTTCAAATATGGATTTAGCTGCAAAAAAGTTACATCTTCTAAATCATGGATGTTTTACACACACCTTCAAACCAGCAGCAGAGAAGAGTTATACAATCCCCACAGTGTCAAGGTGAACCACCAAGGTTTGTGTCACCAACTCCGTATCTGACCAAATATGAAATATGATCACAATCTCCCCGTATGTTCCTGAGATATGGCATCACATTCAAGAAAATGGGACAGATGGATGGATGGGACAGACGTGAGGTAACACTGACCTTTGACCATCAAACTTTCATGAGTTGAGTGCGAGTGAATGTTTCTGCCAAATTTGAAGAAATTCCCTCAAGGTGTTCTTGAGATATTGCGTTCCCAAGCATGAGATGTCAGGACGGAAAACCTCAAAATATAATGCCTCTGTCACTGGCAAGGAAGCATTAAATATTTGTAAAAAGCCTGACAGACATGAGACTACTTCTCATCTCTGTGTTAAGCTAAGAGCTGGATGCTATAGTAGCAATAGTAGCACAGCACATCCAAGACTCCAACCAAACTGTTGGCAATCGAGTTCTATTATGGGTTGACTCGAGAGTTTTGACAGAATGTGCATCATGAAAAGAAAAATATCTCTTTCCTTCAATCAATTTTGGTGTGTGGCGTATTCACTTTAAAAACATTAAAATAACTGATTCTCATTCTATGTATTGATAACAGCGCTTATTGATTCCTGGTTTCTATCCTTGGCTTACTAAAGCAAGTAAAAGAAACAAGTATCACAAGTATGTTAAAAGTAAAAAAGAAAAATGTTACCTCATAAAAATCTTAACCCAGAAGCCAGTCATGTCCTTTAAGAATTAGGTAAACCTCCTTTAAGTAGCAAATGTTCTGTAATGTAATCTGTGATTAAGATTGCTCAGGCAAACTAACCTTTTCTTGTTGCCTCCTATAGTCTACTGCTACAGTAGACTCAGTAAGTGATGGATATTTTTTGGACTTTTTATTCTCAGCGGATCTTTTTTAAAGTATTGCAGCGAATGCGTGTAAAAGAGGAAACTTGGCCAAAGTATAAAGTTTTGTAGTGTTTTGTGAAGCATGAATCACACATTTCAACACTGGTCCACCATATTATAAACACCGTATATGTGCACTGAAATTCAAGCAGAACCAGCGAGGTACAGTCGAAGTATTCCGAGGTCAAAACTTAAAGTAAAAAAACCAACAAAAAAAACAGCATACTTCCTGAGGATTCCTCATTCTTTAACAATTTGTATCAACAAAATCCTTCACAATGTTTATTGAGTGTTAAGATGCCAAAAGGGACCTATCCAAAAAAAAAAGAAAAAGGATACTTGTTCATGGAAATTTTATGGTTCAAGTTCTGCAATCCAACTAAAGACAAATAGTCTGAAAGCAGCTGGCACAAAAGTGGGTTTGGAGCAATGCAGATTACGGACAAACCTCCTGTGATCAGATGGACCTGTTTTTTTTATCACATATTTCCACTTACAACGATGATTCTCAAACTGGCATCATAAGGGTGCAAGCTGAGGGCACTACACAGAGCAAAGGAGAAAATGGAGGTACTCAGAAGCATCTCCATCAGATTAGCTCAGAAGACAGATAGTGCTAGACCGAGATCTGTTGCGAGTGATGAAAACACATTTCAACACGGACTGCATGCGCCTGTATTCCAGTTCTGCTTTCATGTAATGCCCAGCGCTGTCCTATCTGCTCCGTCCATCCGTCTTCTCATCCCTCCAACCTGTTCCCGTTGGTATGGAAAGAAAAAAACACAGCAACGGCACACGTGCAGCATTCCCGACACACACCATACTAGCCATACATCTAGCATATTAAAGAGGAAATAAAAGGCACTGCAAAATGCGGGGTGACTTTAAAATGCTGCTAGGCTATTGAGTTTGATGCTGAAAAATTATGATCCGACTGTAAATCTGTCATAGCTCTTCTGATTTGGACATAAGCCAATGTACAGCAAGGTCCCTCAGGCAGAACACGGCACACTTTCTGGGATTCAACAGGAAATCCAGCTTCAAAATGGACCAGTGCTCTGCTGGTTTTGGGGTTTATTCATATTGGCCTGACCTTTCATGACCTCCGCGTAAAGCCTGAAGTGTTCTTGCACTGGACGAAGTCTGGACGTAGTCTGGATACTCTGATTCATGCGAGCATCAGTGTCAATTCAATGTCAGTTTACATGGGCTAATGTACGGAAGCTATAAGTGGATTTAACACATAAAAGGTGACTAGACTGGTTTAAACAACCTCGCTGGGGCAGCACAGCCCCATTGTGTAATAAACAAAACACAGTTAATTTTACAAGCAAAAATTAAAAAAGAGATTAAATTTGTTGGCAAATTGACTTTCCCTCTGGTGCTTTTGAAGGAGAACTTGTGACATACTGAAGTAATACAGCTGATCAAAGCTATTGAGAAACTGTCAGCCACATAAATTAAACTACGACATGTTCAGAAGAAACTCTCTCCCACACAGAATCTTTAAACACACATTTAATCTGATTCAAATTAAAATGTGTGAAAAAAATGCAGTTTTTTAACAAAGCGCAGTGACATTAAGTTTCACTTTGTGATGTCATTGAGCGAAATTTAATCCGAGCAGCATTCAACACAGCTGTGAAATTGATCAAACTAAAAATGGCTACAGAGTGTACCGTGGATTTTCTCAATTCAAATGAAAACCACCAATACAAGGAGCTGAAGATCAGTGTGAAACATATTCAAAAGAACATACCGTACTAGTGCCAGAGAAAAATAAATCGATAATTATGAAAATATTAAGGAAACATATAGAATGTTGCCTGTTGTAAAAAAAAAAACTGTTATGAACATGTCTTTGTCTTTATCCGAATGAAAAGCCAACAGAAAAGCCTTTATGCTCTATGAGGAAATAATTTGACCGGGACATGGAGACAGAGCAGGACGTCAGGGGACATAACAGTAAACAGTTAGAAAGGTGGGCTGTAGAGGCATTAGCCAGAGTGCTGCACTGGAGTCCCTGACAATCTTTAGTCAAGATGGCAGACAGCTGGGGAAAGCACAATGCGTAAAGCTGAGGTGCTGCTACAGGAGCATTAATGATGATAGCTTCAATATGAGACCTTTTTTCTCTGAGGTGACAAATACCTTCACACACCATACCTTCACAAAACTCTGCCCCTTCCACTCAGGAAAGCCAACCACTGACATTTATTGGTCAGGAGCCCTGGCTGTGTTACTGAGCGTGAGAATAACTACCGTTACTAAGTGCAATAAATGCCGCTCACAGACCTGATTTATGTCATCTCCTCTAAGGTGGAAGGAGGGAAATTAGACAGGAGGAAATTGTGACAAGAGTGTGACCCCACCAAAACCAAAGCGATTCATTTCAGGGGCAGGACAGAGAGACTATTATTTTCTATTCGCAGCTGAAAAAAAAAGAGAAGAAAAATGCAGCCATGCTCACATGTCCTCTGTCCTGGGTTGTTAGAGAGACATCCAGTGGACTTAGTGTGAGTATGCGTGTTTGCAGAAGAAGGGGGGAAAACAACAGCTACACTCCCTGTATGATTTCCCTACCATTACTGTACATCAGCAGCCATTGCACAGCTACTCGTTAGCGTGTCATCACGATGACACCGACTACTCGTGTTTTTCATCGCTCATCGTGGTAACGCTGTCCAGGGCGGCGGAGAGGAAGCGCACAGACGTGAACAAAGATATACAACCAACAGGCATCAGCAAGTCTGCACCGACATCCTAATAGTTACTTTACAAAGAAAATAAAAAATGCAGACACCACAACTTTCATCTCATCTTTATCTGCTGGCTCACAAGTTCACACACCTGCAGCAGCTCCTCTGTGTGTTTGGGTTTTCGGGGCCACTTGTTTTGAGAGAGGCTGGTTTGCTGGGAATAACAGGTTGATAAGAGTTATTTGCTAATGGGTGCTGTAAACGTGTGAGAGACAGGAAGACCACACGGCCAGGTACAGATGAGATTCTAAAGAGCGTGACGAAGAATGGAGATTAACGGTCCATACGGGATGCCCTCTGGGGATACGCTGCATAGCAATGTCCTTACGCACACTGTAAAACTGTCAATAAAACTTAAAACGAAAACCTGCATCCAATAAGCACTGGAATCTGTGAAAATTCAACAAATCAAACACTGGCTTCTAATTGAATTAACGCTGACATAAAAGCTCAGTCCTTCGCCACTGCCTCGTATGACTCTGAACAAAGGTCATCACGATTCTTCAAGTGTGGGTTTTCTAGGACAGACCGGCCAATAACATCCCTAAAAGGAAAATTTCAATTGAAGTTTAAGCTGCAACTGATAAAATCCCACGTGTCTCCAAAATGAAAGACGAGATCAGATGAAACAAACACTTTGCGGTGCCAATATAAATATAATCAGACACAGAATCAGCTGCTGTATGAAGCACTGTAAACACCTGTCTCCGAGAACTATCCTATCTGTTATTAATGCAGGTTTTTTTCCGACTGTGAAACAAATGAATGTGAGCAGGCTGATTAGAAGAGTTAAACAACATGCTGGAAGTACAGCAGAGCTCAGCAAGCATATAGCTGAGTTATGAGTCTGGGAAAAAACAACAAGTCTTCAGCACGGCCCTATACATCTGTAGCATTTCAATTTACCCGAAAAATACCTTTTCTCTTTTTAACCAGCTCAAGGACTTTTCTCTTCTGTTTCTTAATAAGCACCTGTCCAGTCTGGAAAAAAGGCCATGAAAGGGTTGCAGAGTAGTAGAGCCGGGAGTTCTTTTGGCTGTAGACAGAGTGGTGACAGGTAAAGAGGCAGAGGATTAACGGCCATTTTTTAAGAATCGCAGCACAAAGGAAACTTCTCCCTGAACCCCTTTTAGTGCTCTCTTATTATGTGAGTGTGTGTGTGAGTGTGTGTGTGTGTGTGTGTGTGTGTGTGTGTGTGTGTGTGTGTGTGTGTGTGTGTGTGTGTGTGTGTGTGTGTGTGTGTGTGTGTGTGCGTGCGTGCATGCGTGCGCGCGTGCATGCGTGCGCATGTGCAGACTTCAAGCTAATCATTAACAATCTCTACCTCAGGTTGGTGTTTCGTTTCGGTGCCCTGCCCTGCCCTGCCCTGCCCTGCCCTGCCCTGCCCTGCCCTGCCCTGCCCTGCCCTGCCCTGCCCTGCCCTGCCCTGCCCTGCCCTGACCTGACCTGACCTGACCTGACCTGACCTGACCTGACCTGCACTTTGGCCAAACAGCAAGCCGATCGTACAGATGGAGAGAGAAGCTGGCCCACTTTCAGACAAACATTGGTGCTGATTATAGTAGAACCGATATATTGTATCTGGTGAATGGATTTTAAACAGCTGCACCAGAACAGCCTGAATCTCACTCGTTACAACTGTCAAAATGAACTTTGTTATGAATATTATGTTACTATTTGGATTTGGTAGATATTTCGTTTTTTAGACTGATATCATTCTGAAGTACTAAAGCACGTCTGATACAGTTGAAGCCTTCAACTGAGCCACTGCAAAATACAGAATATATGCAAGGTCCTGAGACAGTTACTGTGGTGCACAAAAACAAGCAGTAACTTTTGCTAGTGAGTTTTCCAAGTTCCGTCACTTGATCGACGTGGTGTTACAGGCGTTTGTATGACCACTACTACGTGCACATTTGCGATTTCACCATGGACTTGACGAGAGAACGCTACCACAAGCTTTTCTATTGCTGCCTTTTTTTTTTTTTTAAAGCCTTTTATTTCCCCATGACCGCCAACAGGCAGCAGTAAAAACTCTCCTTCGCTGTCAGACATCAGTCACGAGCTGCAGACTTCACAGGGATAACTAAGCGACACTCCTGCACAAACACTTCTGCTTTAGTGGCCTGGCACCGGCCGCACAAACCACAGGAATGGCTCTATATACTGAACATAATGTGTGCGAGTGTGTTTGTGTTGAGTGACTGCTATCCTCTGACTGGGGAGTGTGACTGAGGTTTCCTGTCTATGATAACACTCTACTACGCTCTGAACTGAGAAGGTGATAAAGGGCGCACACACAGTCTACCTGCTGCTGTCAGACAGCTCTGAAACCTCGATCGAGGTGTTTACAACTGGAGTTTCCGATACCAAGAATCACATGTTAAAGTGACAAATGATAGCTCTCATAAATTCAAGACAAATTATCAACACTATTACAATTACTCAATTTATAAAGGTGATATGTGCAAAACCCATTAGCCAGGTAAAGAGCTTGTCTTTAACTTGCCTGCTATATAAATGATGACACATTAACAAGAAAAACAGCGTAATATTACCGAAGCCATTAATTTTGGGAAAGGTTAAAGGACATGATTTAACTGCAGAGAGATACAAATGAGCCGTAACATAAAAAATATTACAAAGGAACCTTGTGAATGTGTTTTTTTTATAAGTTAAAGGAGTTTACTGTATAATTCTAAATAAAAAGTGAAAAGCATCCTGGTTAGGCCTGTGCTTTCTGTAAAATAGACAAACATGGTCAAACTCTGTTATAACTACATTCTATTCTCTTTACAATTAGCATCTGGAGCACAACCTTTTTGTGGATAACAATGACAAGGATTGAGGATTTTATTGGAATTGGCAGCACGTGTTTTTACCATTATACTTATTCTCACACAAGCAGGATTTGAGTCATGCGCCACTACTGAAGACAACAGAATGAGTTGCAGATGGATGGACTGATCTTCTCATGTGATAATTACGTAACACTAAACACCCAGTGCCTTTCATTTCTGTTCCCACCATCGTGTTTATATTAGCTGCAGCAATAACGTAGCGTAAAAACGCTAATTTAGTGGAACGAGTGAATATATCAGTGTATGTGCTTGACATTCGCGGCTGGAAGTCACTTGTTTTTTTGCAGAAGTGAAAGAGTATGATGACACTGTATATGTATCAACAGAATAGGACTAGAAGAGTTCAAACTTCAAAATAACAAGATGTCATTTTCAAAGTTAAACAACTAATAGTTTCTTTAATTCAATTTTGTGTGTTGTGAAAAGAGTAAAGATCAGTCCATTCCCTCTGGTCCCAAGCTTGTATTTTGAAGGGGACACTTTGTACACAACATTAAAAGCTGATTTGTACACGGTGGTTTGGTGTTAATGGGCATATCTGTGCACCAATGTAGTTTACCTTTCTTCTGCAGGTGTGCCCTCTCCTTCTGTCGCAGGTCGATCTCCCTGCCGAGCGCCTTCCTCTGCCGCTGCAGCTCACTGCGCAGCACGGCGATACGCAGTTGCATGCACTCCCGCTCTTTCTTCTGCTCACAGAACAAGAAGGATAGGAAACAGACACAAAGGATGAGAGAAAGTATTTCGCTTGCGGTCGCAGCAATTTCCAGTGCTTATTACACTTTGTAAAGACCCCAGAATTCCTACCCGCTCCCTCAAAAACAAGCTGTGTTTTTGCAGGCTGATCCGTGTCGCATTGATTTAATAGTCACCCACTGAGCCGATGCTCGCTATTAATAATCCAGAATCCACTGTCAACAACTAATGACAAGAAAGATAGAGAACATCTCCCTGAGCCCATAGATCATGCGTGACTGGTGAAAATGTTTACTAATGAGCCCGAGCCATGGGAATGGCTGGCACACACACACACACACACACACACACACACACACACACACACACACACACACACACACACACACACACACACACACACACACACACACACACACACACACACACACACACACACACACACACACACACACACACACACACACACACACACACACACACACACACACACACACACACACTGCACGTTAAGTGGTGCGGAGTTCCGGCTGTTAGAGTTAAACAAGCCGCTGTGATAAGATGTGAGCAGATGACTTCTTGAAACATCTTTATAACCATATGGATCTCTCTGATTGTATCTTTCATGTAGCCAAGCATGTCACACCGCATATAATTTACAACTACAATTACAAATCTGCATATTACATATTAATTCTTACACGCACTAGTTTATCTATTCCACTTTATCCTGTTATAAGTTTACAAAAAGCAGTAGTACATATACTTATATTCTATTCCAAACATGTTTTTGGTTTGTTCCAATTTTCTTAAACAAAACTTTTTCAAAGTATTTTCCATCTCTTTTTCGTTTACTTATCAGAAATGATTTCTCTTTATTTATTTTGTGTAATTGGTGTTATTGCAATTATTAATAAACTGAAGTGGGGGCACAGCAGTGTGCTTTGACTTTGCCTTTGTCCCAATATGCAATTGTTTTATTATAGTGATTTTACACTGATGAATATGAAGCTACAGTGACGACACGGTGAACGTAGCTTGAAGCAGGGAAACAACTGTCCTTCACTTCAACCTGAGCAAACAGCTCGTCAGCCAGGTGTCAACACAAGGTGTTTTTAAACTGATGCAGACAATGGCATTATCAACGTGTTATCACTATAAAGAATGCGTTTTGAGAGGCAGAGGAGGAAGTTGAAAATATGTACGACAGATAATTTAGAGGCAGCGGTTGGTGGTTGGATTCTGTGGAGCAGCTGGGTGAGAATTTGAATTATATTACTTTATAATTTTGGGTGTAGTTGTGAGCAAAAACGAAAGAATCCATATTAAAATCTATGGTACATGCAAACAAGCTGAACCGAGTGAGAGACTACGACAAAAACCCATCAACGCCAGATAAGTCGGGTCCCTGACAAGCAGCAGCATCAGAGGGCAGGTTATTAGTCAACATCTTGCCCTCTCTGTGGTGCGTCGCTACACTGGGCTTCATGTCTCCATCTAAAGAGGGATCAAATGAGGAACAGCACGGGGGATTGGTGGCCAGATGGATGTGGATGTGTTATACAGTAGATGAAAAGGAGAGATTGGTGGTTAACAGAACATACAGTGAAAAATGATAAACTGGGATTAACAGATAGGGCAACTTAAAAAAAAATGCAAGGACAGATTTAAGAGGCTATCCTTAACTAAGAACAGCGCGGATGATGATGATGATGAAGAAATGTATGTGTAATATGAGCTGGGAGACGAAAACATAGAGTTGCAATGTTGAACGAGATGGATAATGGAGATTTGGCAGGGAATGACCTTGTTGTTCATCTTGGACTTTGCAAGCAGGGATTGTGGCATCTCTCTCTCTCTCTCTCTCTCTCTCTCTCTCTCTCACACACACACACACACACACACACACACACACACACACACACACACACACACACACACACACACACACACACACACACACACACACACACACACACACACACTTAGATAGTGATCGAGCCTGGATCAGAGGCAACACAGATAGGCCTCTTGTGGAAGATGAGTCTGAGGGCTTTGCGGAGAAAACAGAAAGGGATCAGTCGCAAAGAGACGACTGATAGAGCCTCCATCTCTCCGACGTGTCGCACCCTGATGCTTGCATGTTAACCACCGCCGGCTTTGGCACGAACTGTGAGCCTCCTACACTTTCACCGAGTTCGCATAGTTGACAAGTGGGTCACAGCCGTGTGTGTGTGTGTGTGTGTGTGTGTGAGAGACAGAGAGACTGCAACTCACCACCGGGGTCCGTCTGACTCCCACTGAACATCAAACAGCAGTGGGTCAGCTGAGTAAATAAGCAGCAGGCGTGGGGGGAGCATGTTATAAACCAGCAGATTAATGGCAGAGTGTGGGTGAGAGGGTGAAAGGGCCATGCGTTAAGGTTGGTGGCCTCCACTCTGTCCCCCTTTGATCCGCGCTCACCATGACGTGCACAGAAGGATAGTACACAGCTCTCCAAAGAGGGAAACCCTTAGAAGAACCACACAATGCTCCACTCACTCCAAGTTGCAGGGCTTTTACAGAAAGGTAGGAGACCCGGATTATGTGATTTATTAGCTGATTTGAGCTCTGAAAAGGGTTTTAAGGAATGTTTCACAGAGGGGTAAATATCAGAGACAAGTTTTTGAAAGGGATCCTTTGTGGTGAAAAGAATGGAGCCTCAATGTTTTTGTGGGAATACTAAGGCTATAGTGGAGCTGCTTTAATAGGTAGAGTCAAGGTCTGGGGAAAGAGAAAAAAAAATGAGGCATATCAAAAGCCAATGGATAGGATGATGGAAAGCAACAGCTGTAACAGCTGTCTAAAGAGGCTCACTAAAGAGGCACTCAAAGTCTTTAATTTGGTGTCTGTGCAACGCCATATGCACATGCCCAAAGATTTGAAACTTTGAGTGGACACAAAAACATTCCAGCTGTCCAAGATTTCACCTTGTAAGAGATATGTAATCCTGTGACCAGGAAAAGGCTTTTTCTAAAGGCAAGTCTACCTGGTGCATAAAACCAGCAGAGCATCACTGCCTCTGGGCTTTTACAACAACAGAAGAGAGGGGATGCTTTTGAAGTGAATGTTTACAATAAACACAACGTCAAACCTGGGATCGCTGCTCCGTTTTCACAGCTGTGTGGCTGTCAATTCCAAAAATTTTAAATATGCTTTCTTGCTTTTGTTGTGGATCGAGGATATGACAGGACATAAACATGGGATTTCGGTCAAAGCGTTATCATTTAGGCAGGTGGGACATTGCTCTCTCTCCACTTTTCAGCTGAGCCGTGAAAACAAACACGTTCGATAGCTGCCCAAATGGTATAATGGCATCTCGCATTGCTTTACCTTACAATTACATCTGGGGCTCTGGGTGATACAAGCTCATAAAGCCTGCTAAGTATTAAGCACGATACAGTCTGCTGATGATTATTAATAGTGGAGAAGCCAGTAGGCCTGTTAACAATGATCAATGCAAACGCTGCTCTATGGTAATAATTAATGTTATTAGAAAACATCAGATCTCAAAGAGCATGTTGTCTTTTATATATATTTTCTAAAAACATTAAATCTACTTTCATATTGTTACTTTACCATAAGCTGATGAAATAACAATGCCAACTGCTCCTGAAAATAACAAAGAAATCTGCCTAAACAGTGAGAAGTTGCTGATGAGCTGGAATTCGCTGCTGATGGGAGCCTGTGCTCACCCGCTCTGTGCAGTTGGCAGTCGTCCTCAGCTTTTCCTCGATCTCTTTCCCAATCTTCTGCACTGTGACTTGGGTCTGTTTGATGGCTCTCTGGGCTGTGTGAAGTCTGCAGGAGGAGGAGGAGGAGGAGAACAACACAAAGTTACTATCCATATCATTGGAACCACACACTGGACCACAAGAACAACTCAGAGTTGGAACTGGGTTTCCAAGAGACCATTAATGGCTGAATAAAAATTGAGTGTCAGTGCCATGACTACACCAGCAATTATTTCTGTTTAGCTTGGATGTTTACAGTGACTGTTTGTCAGGCACAATAAGAATTATGATTGTCCCCATGTGGGGAAGAGTCATTGTGCAGTGTGGTTGTCACCCCCCCCCCTTGTTTATTTTTCCTATTTACTTCAGTTGACCTTCATTGTTCCAGTCCAACTGTAGTTTATTCAACTTTAAAAGTTAAATGACAAGTTTGGACATTGAATAAAAGGACAAAAACAATATTGAGAACATTCCCAATAAGGAAAGTCTACAGTTTAGAGCAGACAGATCAACCTCTAAAATACCACAAATATGAGACAAAAGCTTGATCACTATTATTGTCTAATAATCTAACCACAACTCAGTATAAGACTGAATATTGTCCAAGAGAGCTGAACCCAGCAGTCACACAAAGCAAAGACGACCCTTAAAAGGCCCACTAATTACTCGAAACCGCAAAAATGGAGGCCCATTTCCAAAGTTTCATGTCATTGTCATCACTGAAATATGGAACGGCAACAGCAGTACACAAATGACAAGCAAGTACATTATTTTGACCATCAATCAAAGCAGCACTTAAAATCCAAGAATGTTTTCTTCATGTCCCGAAACCATAGAAAGATAGACAAAACCTCCTCGGCACGGCCCAGAGGATTCAACAACTCATCAACAGGCAACAAAGCCATATGGTGGGAATGAGTTACAGCGAACAGAAAAAAGGGGGAACTGGCAATTAATAATCAAAGTGTCACACTGGTGTTATATCATCAACTTCTTGCTAAATATCTCCGTACCATCCGTATGCAGTAAGTGTTGGATTACACAATAATGGTACCGTCTCTACACAGCAAATTCACATCTTTGGAATAAACTCTCTCGGAGTTCAAATCAACTCTTTTGGCTTGTACATGCAAGACCATCAAATTCACTCTCAAGCAGAGTGGAAGGAACTGCTTTCTTGGAGTTGATTTTGAACACTTTTCAGGAGTTGAACCTTGAACTCTTTGGGAGTTAAAACTCGACTCTCACGAAGAGTAGATTTGACTTTAGCCTTGAGCTGTTTGAATATGAAGTCTTTCACAGTGTTAACAGTCAACCTTGAACTCTTTGGGAGTTAAAACTCGACTCTCATGAAGAGTAAATTTAACTTTAACCTTGAGCTGTTTGAATATGAAGTCTTTCACAGTGTTAACAGTCAACACTTAAAAGTGTGTACTGTTTGACATTCATGGAGTTAAAATGTCATCACACTATAAAAGGTTTTAGGTAAGACTGACAACAAGATAACAAAATATTCATCACAAATGTATATTTAACAATTATACACATTGTGATTATATGCATTGTGCAACAATTAATACTGAAAGGAAACTTTTTATAACAAGTTGCAAACTAACCAATGCCTAAGTGCCAGTGATTGCTATGTTACATTCCTACCTTGTACACGTATGGTTTTGAATGATAGCCCCATTTTATTTATCATTACGTCGTCATTAAAATATTAATAACAGCATGTTTTAACAAAACTAAATATAATTTCTGCCCATCAATTAGATTTAATTTGGTTGCTTTATTCTCAAAAGTTACAAAGAAATAACTAAAGGCATGCTGGAAAATGCTAATACAGCAACAAAGCTGTGCAGTCAGCACCGTGAGTCGTGTTGAATCGTGCTCAACACTCAGAGAATGAACACCAGACTATTACCCCACCAAAGAGTAACACTGAACACAAGCTGGAGTCTAACTTAGAAAATAAACTCCCAAAATCAAACTCTTTGTTTAACTCCAGGATATTTCACTCCAGAAATTTGTTGTGTACTGTCTGGGCCCTAAAACAAACACATGATTAGTTATTTTTGTTAGCATGTCTCCTTTTGATTACCTTTAGTTTTGCATTCTTAAAACTGCCCAGTTCTTGGTGATTCATTTTTCCATTTTGAGGAGACGGACCAGATAGGTTGTTTATTTTTTCCTGACAGATTTTGCCCTTTTTAAATTGAGTGTTTACAATCCCGACATGGAAAGCTCACTTTAAGAAAACAACAAAATGAAAATGCAGCTACTATTTACTTGATATGTTTTAGTGGTTAGCAGTGACTTACTAGTTTGTGATACAACAAATATTGCTTTCTATTATTCTATTATCTATTGCTTCCTGTATGCTGCTGTAGCGAAAAAATTTCCCCTCGGGGATTAATAAACCTAACCTAACCTAACAAGTGAACGACTTCAGGTGGAGTTCATAAGAAACATGCAGAAATTGGAGATGGTGATTATGGCAGACATAATGAGGGGATTGTGGTTTGGGTCATAAGGGTGCTGTGAATAGGGTTTTCTTTAGGTATGTGCTTGCTTTGAGTCTTCATGAAATTGCCTCTTGAGTGAGTCTAGTGTAAGAGGCTCTTTTTTTAACAGGCTTGCAGCTTGGTGGGGTCATTTTACAAATCCTAGGCGGCTTTTTGGTTATGAAACTCGCAGTCACCTCTGGATATTATTGCCTCTCTCTGGCAACTAACCCCAAAAAACTAAAATCGTTTCTATGACGAATTTAACTTTGAGAAGGGATCCTACAGCAAAATAATTTCATGTTTCTACCGACGTTTTGAAATCTGTCTGAGGTGGAAGTGATAGCAGTTTGAGATAGTCCTTCGGAACGTCAGGGAAAATGTGTTTTGACAGCTTCATCTGTTTAGGTGATTGCGATGGGAGAATTTGATATGGCCTTTTCCCCCAGGTGAGAATAGTTATCTCCTCTCCTTTTCACGCATGTCTGCCCCCTTATCATTCCCTGAGCCTCAGCCCTAATGCCTGCCCATCACTGAAGCCTCCGGACCAGCAGGAGGGAGCGGCGAGGTTCCCACTGTACTCCTTTACTGGGGGCAACACTTTAATTGTGGGGAAACTGTCCAGAAAAACGCTAAGATACAAGTCTCAACTACTTTCCCTTTCTCCGGCGTGAGAGGGACCCAACACCTCCGCAGATTTGCAGGAAGTTATGGCTGAGGCTGTGCACTCAACCCTTGATCCTGATAGACATCAGACAAACAATAACACATCCTCCTTCGACGTGGCTCGAGATTCAGCACGGGTGTCAGACGAAGCTTTTGAAGTTTTCAGATTTTTTTGATAAACACATTTTCATTGGAAAAGGGGTTTTTAGTCATAGTAAAATTAGAAAATGGTAATTGTTCCCTTTTAGTCCATTCACTCGTTACATCACATACAGTATGTGATATCACACTCCCACATGACTTCACTGAGGACATATACCACTGTCACGACAACCATCCATCAGTTCTTATGATCTTCACCTCGATAAGAATACATTTACCAAGTCAGGCTAGTTAGCTACTGCTAATTAGCTCTGTCGTTTGCTAGGCTACTGCTGGTTCCAAATTATCTTAACGCCCCTTGTTGGTATTAGTCATCGGCTGCAGCTTGTTTCCCGCTGGTTTTGTGTCTCAGGATGAGCACTAAACCTAAGCAGATGAGGAAGAAGTCTTCTGTTTGCCCCCGTCCTCAGGAGTGCGGCTTCTCCTTGCTCATCAAGGACCAGCGCGAGGCATGTCGCGTCTGTGGGGATCGTCCACGCCAGGAGACCTATGACTGAGCCCACACCTTGTGAACTTTGTCGCCATCTCTGGCGCTTGACCCTCGAGAGGCGGATGGACAGGTGCCAAGAAAGAGTTCCGTGACCCAGCATGACCCCCTTCTCTCCCAGGCAAGGGACTCAGCTTTGTCCCGAGTCCGACGGCGAGAAGCTTTTGACCAACGTTCCCACCACCGACTCGGATAAACACGCGGAGCATGTGGAAAGTTTAGCTGAGTTGTAGTCGAAGCCCGCTGAGAGTGTCAGCTGGCCAGCTGTCCCAAGGATGACGACATGCTGAACGTCGGTTTGGATTTACACAGCTCATTGGAGGATGAACATGAGGTTTTTGTGATGGGGTCAGTTGCCAGGGCAACACATTCTTCTTTTTGCTGTATCACCATGAAACTGTACGTGGAGTGGCCCTCTCTTCCACTGGCTCTGAAACCATCACGGTTCACAGTTTTCCTTCCCCCTGAGCCAAAAGCGGTTAAGAACCGCTTTCCCATGTTCCCAGACTTTGTCTAAATTCACCTCAACTTGGAATAAATAACCGTCTGGCTTATCTGGCACCATCTCACAACCGCAGCGTGAGCGGACCCGCGACCCTTTCGTCCAAACACTCCATGTTCTCCTCGTCCCAAATGGACAAGGTTTACCAAGCACAGGCCTGCACCACTTGGCTCACCACCACCATCAGCTCCGTCACCCTGCTCCAAACATACCAAGCCACTGACCAGTGGTCTGTTGAAGCTCCGGGCAATGGTAGCCCTCAACAGTCCACTGGTACCTCTTCTTAATGAGGAAAGATTTGTTATGGATTAAATACTCCACGCAGCGCTCTCCCTGAGGAGGGTAACGGCATTTTTAGATGATCTGGTGTCTGCTGAGGGTTTTCCATCTAGGTGAAGTTTGAGCTGGGGAAGAAGCAAACTCCACTCAGTATCATTTCTAGACAGAATGCTAAACCCAAGCAGCCTCCGAGCACTTGCACACCAGTGATGTCATCACCTCCCTCCAAGGGAACAAGTTGTTGCCCCCAGTGCAACAGTTTATGTTTTATCTGTGCGTTCCTCGTGCACTCCAGATGGCTCCAAAGTTTTGGTACCCCCAAAAGCGGCATAATTGCCTAAGATTATCCCTGAATCTTTTAGCTCTACGGGTTTTGCCCTCTTGAGCGTCCTTCTTTTTGCGCATGAGGAGCAGAGGGGACTGCATTTCCTGTCTCCTGTTCATGTGCTACGCACCTACATACACTGCTCTTCGAGTGTGGGTTTATGTGACCAGTTTTTCGACTACTTTGTTAATCTGGCCAGGGGCAAGGCCCCGTCTAAACAGCGGCTTTCACACTGGATCGTGGCTCACGACAGCAAAGGTCTTCCGCTGCCCCAAGAGGTGAGGGCACATTCAACCAGGGGCACAGCAACATGGGCCTTTGTTTAAAGGGGTATCAGTGAGTAATATCTGTGTTGCAGCAGAGTGTGGTCATCACCACACATTATTAATTGATTTTACGGTTTGGGATGCGACAGCCCCTTCAGCTCACTGTGTTCCTTCTGCTGGCTTAGTGATGCACTTGAGTGCTGGAGGTTGTCATTTCTGCTCGGTGGCTGCTCCACGGGACATGAATACATGTCCATTACTAAATGTGTTGTACTGAGTGAATCAACTAAAGGGAATGAAAGGTTATGACTATAACTTCTGTTCCCTGAAGGAGACGAATGTGGTACAACACCTGGTTGCCCTGCTGAACAACTGGGCTCTGTATATATGCGGAGACAGACGAACACCACCACAGGTCATCTGCCGTAAAAGTGTGAGCAGAGGTGTCTTCTGTCAAGTCACATGTAAGCATGATATCCCATACAGTAGAACATGTATTGTACCTTGTTCCCCTCCTTCATGAAACAAGGTACAGCCATAATATTTTGTTTTTCAGATAATCAAGTAGTGCAATCAAGTGAACAAAAGTGAAAAAAACAAACTGATACCTATCAAGTCTTTTTCAGTCAGCAGCAGTCCGAGCAAGCCTCTCTTGTTTTCTGTTCATTTACTGATTATCTTGAAATTAATGTTTGCTGTTGTTTACATGCTGTGGTGTGGTACATCATTGTAATCAGGGCTGAGAAGGCTAAATACTCTGTCTCACGGAGAGAGGCACGAGAAAATTATCTGAAGAGGACATCTGGGAGCATACCATTTTCCTTCTGAGAGAACTCACAAATATCAAGGTGGCACATTTAAAAGCCTTTTGTTACCGTTTCTTTAATTCGGACATCACAATGCCGACATATTCATTCACGTCACTATGCAACAGCTGAAGTTAGTTGCATGAATCCCTTCTGTCTTGCAATCAATCTTCGTAATTTTTACATTCCCATACCACCACAGAGGTTTTGTTGCAAAGATGACTCGACTAGATACATTTGTTTGACAGAGTAAAGGAGGGAAGAGAAGCAGGCAACAGGTAGGAGACGTATTTTCAGAAATCAGCATTCAGATCAATCAAATTAAGTGGCCGATTTGATTAATGCAGCACAAATATACAATTAATTCTTACAGCAGTACTGCTAATACAGTCTCCCACCTGGTACATGCATGCGAGCCTGATGCGTCCCACGATAATGGACTTCTGAGGCTGATTACGATATCAGAGTTTAAAAAAACAGGGCAGGCAATTAACTAATTCAAAACTACAAAATTAAGGATACTATTCCATTACACATCTCTGCCAGAGACAATAGAGACAACACCTCTAAATTCTATCTATATCTCATTGCAAAAGAATGTCAACACATCTTACCACTTGCTACTAACATCACCTCACCATTGTTTCCATCTGCATGGAATGGAAGATAACATTTCTGGGGAGAAGTTTCTTTGGTGAGCCTGCATCTGCAATCTACTCCTCCAGGCTGATGTTTTTGTGGGGATCTGCTGAGTTGCAATAAGTCATGTTTACATGAAAACTACAACAAAGATAATGGGAACCCAAAGAGATCTTGAGAAGATAAGTTTTGTCTTGAAAGGGTCAAAAAGGGGTCATTTGCCTTTAGATAATTAGAGAACTGTGGATTCCTACGGAGAGTCACGAGTGTAAGCTCCGAGCCATTGTCTTGAACTAAAAATCTTAAATTCTTAGTCATGGTTACTTAAGCTGCCTGTTGTAATCAGCCCGATAATAAAAAAAAATATGAAAGGCTGTTAGTTGAAGCCTGCCGCCTTTTGTTTAAGAGAACAGGAAACTTTGAATATAAATTAACTTGAAAACATAGACGGAGGATAAACGTTGGTACTGTAGTTTTAAACTGGGGTATAATTCTAGAGGTGGGAGGAATGAGCGCGCCATCTACAAGCTGAGATAACAAAAGACAGCACTGCTAAGAATACACACCAAAAAGGCTGAAACTCTGCAGACAAGGGAACAAAAAATAGTTTGGCCAGTAATGAGAGTGGAAGGCAGAGAAGCAGGACAAAAAAATGCATGTCTGATATCTTGAAAGAATGTAATCTCAGAGGGAAAATGTGTTTAAAATTGATTTGGAGGACAGACAGAAAGGCAAACACTGGACAGTCTTACATGATACAGGACTTACATCCACTTAAAAAAAAGACGATCCACACCTAAATCTCCACAACAGTTTAAAGACAGGCAGTTTGTTTTTGTCGTCTGGTTGCTGCTGATCGAGACCCCGGGTTTGGTTATGGACTCCGACCTGCTTAACGTGGGACCACAACACTCAGAGCTGTGGCCGCAGTGTCTGACCAGCAGGCGAGTAGACCTCAGGGCCCGCCTGCAGAAAAGCATTATATCACCTCCACAGTCTCGGAGGACGGAAATACCCCAACTAGTGCACTGCTCCGGGCACCGGGCACTGCTTCTGTTGATACATACTGTAAATATGCTGCATGCTGCACATAGACGCAACCAAATCAGGAAACACAGACAACATATGGCTCTGATCTCAGGAGAAGAAAAGAGAGTTTCCCCTTTAGGCTTCAGGAGTTGGAGACACTGTGAAACTGTGAAAGTTTCACCGAGAGCAGGATGTTTACTGTGAGCTACATGAATATTAAGCATCCGCAATAGCTTTGTTGTCATCGTAAAGACTATTCAGTGTCTACGAGTGAATCAACAAGTCTTTGGTTTTACAGTGAGATCTGAGGTCACTCAAGTATTTCCATTTACACACCACTTCAGTGTGGCATTTTAGGAACACATTGTACCATAAAAAAAAGACCTTTAAAAATGATAAACTGCGTAATAAACAAACGATTATAAACTCTTCCTGCATCTCCTTTTTGTTAACATCTAAGTAGTCCAATGTGCAGTTCAATGATGTGAGCTACTGGCTTCTGCCAGGTCCTATCGGGTCATTCTTGCTCTCTTACTGTTCTCACACACACACACACACACACACACACACACACACACACACACACACACACACACACACACACACACACACACACACACACACACACACACACACACACACACACACACTTGGGAGGTGGAGGAACATCTGAACCTGCATGAGAAGTGTTTATAAAAGGGGAAAAAAAGCAAAACAAACAGCTTGGTTGAACAGCTGGATTGTCTTCGTGACTGCCTTCTTGGCTTTGTTTCTACCCAGACAGTTCCCTGCTCTTTATAGGATGTGGCTTCTCCTCTATCGCAGCTTTCTGGAAGAGACAAGAGTTTGCTGATTGATGATCTGTACGCTCCCTCTTCATCTCTCCATCTGAGCCGTGTTCTGTTTGCTAGCCCACATCACCATGTAACTCACACAAAGCGAAGGGACGCTGTCGACTGGAGCCGGGCTCCAAAGACGACCATGAATCTGCTGACAAATTACCGTCATTAATCAAGATCAGCGCATTCGCAGCGAAGCAACTCTTATCCTTTTCCATTAAAGCGCTGCACTGCGATAGACGCTGTGCACCGGGCCAAGGAGGAGTGGGAGAGAGTTGGGTGAAAATGTTTGACACTGTGGGTGTCCCACTGCGAACATTCACCACTGGTCTTGGAGAAATAATAGACATTTACCCCACGAATTAGACGACCAGAGGAGGAGACTACTATTCTTTACCCCCCACCCACCTAAATGATGCAAAAAGTCAATTCATAGTGCAGCGCCATGAGTGCATGGTACAGTATGTAATGTATGTATCCCTGAGCAGCACTCTACCTGAACGCTTCAGAAACGTAATGCACTTTGAAGAATGTGGAGCTCTGAAGGTCAGAAACCGAGTATGTATGGTTATGTGCAATGGAGGAGGAGGCGGGCAGGGGGGAGGCGTGGAAGAAGGGAGGGTGGGGGGGGATCCCTGCTGGAGTGTACAATAGCTAATGAATCATTCCACAGTGCATAATCATAAACCATGTGGATATGAGTGCACTAAGCCAAGGCAAACTCTGACAGGGGTGAGGAGCTGCAGGCAGAGCAGTGTGAGGAAAGAGGGGGATCAATGTAAGCGTGCTAAACTCCAGAGTCCCACTGGGTGTGGAGAGAACAACGAGGATGCAGAAGAAGGCTGCAATAATAGAAGAAGGCAAGAGCAGAAGTCATAAAAGTTATGATTCAAACTCCGCTTTGCCTCCTGTAAGCTGCTGTGGAGGTAATGGTCTCCTCTCATATAAACATAAACTACGACCACTTCGAGACGAGGGAGCGCTGGTAAATTTCAGCCAGCTTTGGCATGACTGCTTTTTCTTGATACTGCAAAGGCCTGTGACACATTTATGACCCCCTACTTCGAGAGGGAAAATGCTCCTAATGACAGGATCTTTATCTTATTTTGGAAGTGTCAAACTTAAACCTTCCAGATATACATTTAGTCAAAACTAGGTGTAATTACTTAATTATGCGATCAGGCTTAGGGTAAAACAGGGTTTCCCTTCGGGGAAGCCCTGGGGACTCTGAAAGTAGTGTTTACATTCTACCACATCTAAATATGACTGTAGAACAACAAGCATGTGTTTGTCAACAGATGCCAGAACACCCTTATGTCTCCAGTTCTTAAATATTTTACCAGGGTTCCCCCTCTAATAAGAAACTTATTCAGCAAATCTCTTGTCTCCTTCCTGTGGCATAAACTTGTGCTGCAGCCATTTTTCACAGTCAACATCCTCAAGTACTTTATTTCTACTCACCATCCCAAGTATTACATTAGCCTAACGATAAGTGCTTTCATTGGGATATTGTTTAAAAACTTTATAAATATATATATATTTGTCCTATTATATCTAATAAATATAGTTTAGCCTGCAGGCTTTGTGAGCTCCTATTAAGTTAGAGGCCAGCAGAGCTGATAGTGGCTCTAAAACATTGGCTTTCCTGTGGCACCATCTGCTGGACAAGCAAATGCTTAAGACATACAAGCAAAACAGACATAATAGCTGGAATTCTAATCACATGGTATTGTGCACAAAAATCAGAGCAAGATCAGATTTGGCTTGAAATAAATATACTGTAAAAAAAAAAAAAAAAAAAAAAATCTTTGTAAATAGTTGAAATCTTCGGCACATGACAAAAAGAACTCGGAGAAGAAATGAAGTCAGGCTGCTGCATTGTAATGATGCAATTATTCTGATAAAAGTTGAGACCTGATGAAATGATCATATGATGTAAAACCGCTGCCTGGCATGAATCTTACCTGAGCAAAGAGAAAACGCTGTAGGAGTTCCTGACTGAACTCTGGTCGACCTGAAGCAGACTGTTTTTCTTCCGCTCCGACGGATCCTGAAACAGCCACATATCAGTGTTTCAGTGCAGAAGCCAAATGGTGTCCAAATGGAGCTAATGAGATCAGGACTGCACTATGATGCAAAGGCAGAAGGCCGTACCTTATGATCAAAGTCAGCTGCATAGTAGCCGTCATTTAGTCCAAATATGATCTCATTCGGATTCCTGGATCGAATCTGTGGACAAAGCGCGGCAGCAGAGGCTGATTGTCGGGACAGAGACGGGCAGAACAATAGACAGTGGGCATCTGTATGGACATGAAAATGTGCTATCTGTCCACCAAGTGTGAAAGAATGGCAAAAATACCAAGTTCTTCTTCAGTATCTTGAGTTTGCTTTCACTCATATCTCAGAGTTTTAAAGTGCCAAACTTGTAAACAAAAGAGTCAAACTCACTTACTACATCAGGATCTTTGAACACATGCAACATTTTAAAAGTTTCAATGACACCTTCAGTCCTCACAATATTAATTTCATATTAGTATAAGTTCTGAAGCTTAAGGTTAACCATATGGATACCTTATGTGCTTGAAAACATCTTTACACTGGTGAGCATAAATCAGTATTGTAATAATTACTCATTACTTCGGCCACTCTGACAAACATTTGAAGTATACAGGAAAAGAGTAATGTATTGGAAAAATAAGAAAAGAAATGTCATTTATTTCTTTTTGATTACTATCAAAACATTGACATGAGTGTTTGTTGCATTGATGGAAGTTATTTATATACGTAATATGTTATTTAACATATCAGATTACTGTATTTTAGATTATTAAATTTACGGTGGTTGAATTAAAGTTAAACAACATTTTGTGTTACATACAGAACAGAACAGTAAACAGATTCAATGAGCACAATTACAATCATCATTTTACCTTGTAGGAATGTAGGGTTTACTATAAATTCAAATTGACATGAAAGTAAAATCACATGTTCAATAAATCAAATGAATGTTTACAAAGGTCACTCTTATTCTGCATTAATTAGAATAATGACTTCTGCACAAATGGCATGTTTTCTGTTGTAATTGCCATGTTACTTAAGAGGTGCTACATAACTAGGTACTTTGCAAAGTAAAAAATAAGCCATTATAAAATATATTCATAAACAAATTGTATGCATTGTATGACACGTCCAAGCTAATCAAGTTGATGCATGAGTGTTCAAATGAAAACTGGATTAAGAGATTCCTGGGCAAACAAATGGCCGGACCCTTTGATGCCAAGGCCAGATGTTCACATCTGGTAGCTAGCGACAAGACCTGTTTCAGTGGATCGGGGATGAGTGTGGAAAAAGATAAGTTGAGGACGATGTCTACAGAACAGCTGCTGTTGCACTTTTATTCTGCAGGAGCCGTTTGCTGCCAGCTTTTGGAAAGGTATATTTGCCTGTAGTTCAAAGTAAGTCAGCGTTTTTTTTATTGAGATTTTTAGCCGTCTTTGCAGTTTCCTTGTCTTTTTTTTAATGCATGCATTTTGAAATAAATCGTTATAAGTGTTTCAAAAATGTCAATAATTTGGTTCGTGACTTACTGACCAATAAATATTATCAGTAATTAGTATAGTTTTTGTGTGTGCAGTTGCTGACCTGCTGTCCTGTGTATCTGAGGCCATCAAGATTGACCCTCCATTCAATAAGGAGCTGGTACTGTTCTTCCTGTCCTCCCCAGATCCTCACCACGAAGCAAGACACAGAGGTGTCCAGAAGGTCTGGGAGCATGCCGAAGTCCAGGCTCCGCCAAGTTGGATTCTAACACACACACACACACACACACACACACACACACACACACACACACACACACACACACACACACACACACACACACACACACACACACACACACACACACACACACACACACACACAAAAAGATTAGCGTTCATTGTTGTACAGTAAGAGTACATTACTACCTGACATAATAGCTGATCAGCAGAAAATGGCTTCATTTAATTAAGCAATAGTCAAGCATTGATAACAGTCCAATGCAGTACCATGTTGGTATGTGCTTTTGAATAAAAGTCTGAAAGCAAAGATGGGGGGGTGCCTCTGTTAAAATGTGATCCTATCTACTGAATCTTCCTGTTCTCTATTAACCTTAAAGTCTGATCCCCACTTCTGTTTGTACTCCGTCCTTGAACTTCCAGAATGACGGCATGACTACTGGTTCTCCCACACAGCACTGGAACCATTTATATCGTCCAATTATAAACCGCTTCATTGCATCGGAAGAAAAATGGCTTGCTCCTTGGGTCAAGGACAGGCAGGAGAGGAATGTAAAAGGTAGAAGTACAAGAAGTACAGGCTGGATGTGTGTGTGTGTGTGTGGGGGGGGGGGGTTAAAGTACTGAGAGTCAAAAGTGGAAACAGCGCAGCAGAACAGTTCGAATGAGAACAGGAAGACCAACAGGAAACATTTCCCTCGACGAACAGTGACAGGAAGGGCAAAGAATACTAGAGAACCAATGTCAGCAAGGATGTTAAACTCAACAGGAGGAAGTCGAGCTCGGAGATGACAGGAGTCACGACTCCTGCAGCGCATTATATAGTCTGTCTACAGACGGTATTGAACAGTGTGCCTGGAAACCAGCTTAGGTCAGCTCATGAGTCGGCAGCAAGCCCGACAGTAATGACTCGCTACCCTTGGCTGCTTCTATCGCTTCGTGGAAATGAAACCGGGAGCAGCCAAAAATCACGTAGAAACATACAGCTGGGTCATTTCCACAACCGACGTATGCTGACAGGCCAAGAGGGAAAGTTGCGTAAACCAAGCACATATTATATTTAATTCATGTTGATGCAAGCCTGATATTCCATTAAATGAAGCATGTTTCACAGTAATGCAGCTCTAATGTTTGGAAAGCAGTTTAAATAAGAAGTGTAATGGGGCATAAAGGCAGCAGGTACAAACGCCGTTCTTGGCATTAATAAATAACAGGCTTTGGACAAACACACCGTGCAACAGCAGGCTGCAGGTAACATCCCAAACATATCCCAGTCAGACAAGAGTTTGAAGTGTACTCACCAGCGAGTCTCGTATGACTTCACTCTTGTAAAAATCTAAAAAGATATCAAAGCATTTTGATTAATTGAAAGTAAGGAACATTTATAGACAGTCAACAGAAGTAAATTTACCCTAAAACACAAAGACATTTCAACAGTAAACACACGTCTGCGGTGATGTCACCTAGAGTAAACTCTTGAAACTGCTCCATACAGACAGGACGGCATGACTGCACTGGATTATGGGAATTTTCAGATCTAGAGCACACTAAAGAACTTTGCGTGACATACTTGCATCCTCTCCTCATCACCTACTTCGGTCTGTAGCCTTTTCCATTTAATTGAAGAAAAATGAACGAATTGAATTTTTGTGCTTTTTTCTTTTTGTACTTTAGATTTCTTTGTCTTGCTTTGTCTCCGCCTCTTTCCATGTGCTACTGTAGCTAATTTTTTTTATTTCCTTGCAGTACTTTTTTTTTTTTTTTCATCCATTGTTCAATGTGTGATAAAAGCTTGCCTCAACTTTCTTTAATTTGTCCAAACCATCCAAAAAGTGTTTTCACCTTGAAAAAGAGCAAACTAATGGTTTAGTTTGAGCTGGACTTTGACCACCTCATTTATTGGGACAATATTTTGGTCCTTTGGTCCGGATCATAGTCCGAGGACCCTTTTAAATCAGCCATTTTGTTTTTGGAACAAATTAAAAAAAGTCAGGAGGTCTGCACAAAACTCAGAAGCTGTGAAAGCACCTGATAAAATACTCCCACAGTTCTTTTATCTTTTAATTTTTATAGATTCTAACTTAACCCTCCAAAATCCCTGGAACAGTAAAACGTAAATTGTATTTAGGGAAAGATTTATTGTATCTGACCTCGAGAAATGCGAACTCCTATACAGAGGTGGAGGGTGAAGTAAGTGTCCAGCAGTGGGGAACCATTCTTGTTGACAATGTTTCTGGCTGCGATGCTCCGAAGATGACGCAACCGTCTCTGTTTGGCAGGAGAGAATGGAGAAAGAAATGGAGAAACAGTGAGGACACACTGACAACAGATAACACACATCAGAGCTGTTATATTCAGTTTCATTTGGCTCATGTGGAGGGGTCATTGGCAAATACAACCTCAGCAATTCTGAAGACACACGACCCTTACTGCCATCCAGGACAAGTAAAAAGAGATGACTATAGACATCGATGAACGATCACATTGTCTTTTCCTCTCTATAAGCTTAAAGAAACAGGTATTTCTCACGTACAGAGCCAACACCAGCAGCTCACTGTTCAAATAACTGAGGCATGACATTTTCACGATGGATTAAGGAGCCAGTTAACCAGGCAGGCAGGGTCAGTCATGACAGTCACATGAGAAATGTCTGAACAGTTTTATCGCAAAATCTACAAATTGCAAAGAGCCAACCAGGAAAAGACTCCTTTCAGAAACATGTGACTTTTCACACAAGCCTTTTCTTGTGAAGACAAGTAAAGACTTTAAATGATAAATACCTAAATAATGTATTAATCTAATACAGAAACAGATTATGTGTGCATTGTTTGAATACTAATATACAGTGGGGCAAAAAAGTATTTAGTCAGCCACCAATTGTGCAAGTTCTCCCACTTAAAAAGATGAGAGACGCCTGTAATTTTCATCATAGGTACACTTCAACTATGAGAGACAGAATGGGGGGAAAGAATCAAGGAAATCACATTGTAGGATTTTTAATGAATTAATTGGTAAATTCCTCGGTAAAATAAGTATTTGGTCACCTACAAACAAGCAAGATTTCTGGCTCTCACAGACCTGTAACTTCTTCTTTAAGAGGCTCCTCTGTCCTCCACTCGTTACCTGTATTAATGGCACCTGTTTGAACTTGTTATCAGTATAAAAGACACTTGTCCACAACCTCAAACAGTCACACTCCAAACTCCACTATGGCCAAGACCAAAGAGCTGTCAAAGGACACCAGAAACAAAATTGTAGACCTGCACCAGGCTGGGAAGACTGAATCTGCAATAGGTAAGCAGCTTGGTGTGAAGAAATCAACTGTGGGAGCAATTATTAGAAAATGGAAGACGTACAAGACCACTGATAATCTCCCTCGATCTGGGGCTCCATGCAAGATCTCACCCCGTGGGGCCAAAATGATCACAAGAACGGTGAACAAAAATCCCAGAACCACACGGGGGGACCTAGTGAATGACCTGCAGAGAGCTGGGACCAAATTAACAGAGGCTACCATCAGTAACACACTACGCCGCCAGGGACTCAAATCCTGCAGTGCCAGACGTGTCCCCCTGCTTAAGCCAGTACATGTCCAGGCCCGTCTGAAGTTTGCTAGAGAGCATTTGGATGATCCAGAAGAGGATTGGGAGAATGTCATATGGTCAGATGAAACCAAAATAGAACTTTTTGGTAAAAACTCAACTCGTCATGTTTGGAGGAGAAAGAATGCCGAGTTGCATCCAAAGAACCTACTGTGAAGCATGGGGGTGGAAACATCATGCTTTGGGGCTGTTTTTCTGCAAGGGGACCAGGACGACTGATCCGTGTAAAGGAAAGAATGAATGGGGCCATGTATCGTGAGATTTTGAGTGAAAACCTCCTTCCATCAGCAAGGGCATTGAAGATGAAACGTGGCTGGGTCTTTCAGCATGACAATGATCCCAAACACACCGCCCGGGTAACGAAGGAGTGGCTTCGTAAGAAGCATTTCAAGGTCCTGGAGTGGCCTAGCCAGTCTCCAGATCCCAACCCCATAGAAAATCTGTGGAGGGAGTTGAAAGTCCGTGTTGCCCAGCGACAGCACCAAAACATCACTGCTCTAGAGGAGATCTGCATGGAGGAATGGGCCAAAATACCAGCAACAGTGTGTGAAAAGCTTGTGAAGACTTACAGAAAGCGTTTGACCTCTGTCATTGCCAACAAAGGGTATATAACAAAGTATTGAGATAAACTTTTGTTATTGACCAAATACTTATTTTCCACCATAATTTGCAAATATATTCTTTAAAAATCAGACAATGTGATTTTCAGGAATTTTTTTTCTCATTTTGTCTCTCATAGTTTAGGTATACCTATGATGAAAATTACAGGTGTCTCTCCTCTTTTTAAGTGGGAGAACTTGCACAATTGGTGGCTGACTAAATACTTTTTTGCCCCACTGTATATATAAACAAAAAATCTACTTTGATGTGAAACACGTGAGGCACAGAGATGCCATTTGGCAAATTCCCGCTTCAGGCAAACACGTCACAACAGCACAACTTCAATGTTGACCAGCCAGCCCTGCCTCTCTCCTGCAGCCATAGAGGGACTAAATCTAAGTCATGGGATTCCCTATAAGATTAAGGGCCTCAGAAACAACATAACAGATTGTTCTACATGGGTACTTTTAACCCCCCCTTAAAAAATTCATTTCTGAATGGCCTAATGTGGACCACAGGCAGAGCAAATGGTTGCGATGGAACTACTGTGGTGGGTGAACTCTGCAAAAATAAAACTACACAAACATCAGAGCCTTTATAATAGAGAACTAACTCAGGCAAAGACCAAAGTTAGGACCATTACAAGGCTGACCACATGTATAAAATGATCTTATAAGTCCAATGGTGGTATGTGATTAGTGATTAGTGTGACAAAGTGATTAGCTGGTCACAAGCCTCGTACTGAACATCTGTAATTCCTGACCATACAGACATTCCATTTCTCTGCTGACTGGACCGGACTGAATAAATCATAGCGAGTGAAACAGAGGCGCATTTTAAAGGTTTCCCAAAGTGATCTGATATAAAACTGCACCATTAAATAAGATGAATATATATTGAAGTGCCAGTTTATTAGGTACCCCCCAGATAAATGCAGATTTAATACAACTAACCTACAATAAATACTAGCACACTGATTTTGTTATCACTATGCATAACTTAAGTTTCATGGATGCACGCAGACCAACAAGATTATACCAGAAGCACCACCTCCAGCAAAGTCAGTGTAAAGTAATTCTTTCAACACGCTGTTAAACTTGTCAGACACAATCTCACTGTATCTCTTTAAAATATCAGTTGTTTCAAATGTACTTTGCATGATAAATGACATGATAATTTACCATGAAGAAACATTCTAAATAACCCACGAAAGATTTTTGCAACTTTTGTCTTATAGGAGAAATCATGTAACAAACTTTATCCAACATGATCTCTTTGATTATGAATTTTACTAATTGTAATCTAGCCAGCACCACTAAATTATAGCTACAGTAACTTGGCAAATGGCGACCATTTTGTTCAATATTTAACATCCAACTTATTGTATGTATCACAACCATCAACTAGGCCGTATACCTATCGTTGGGATAAAATAACAGCCAACTACTTGTATTTTACTGTGATTTGCAATTCGAAGTACACACAAGTACAGGTAAGACTTTCTTCACAAACTGTAATGAATTTCTACACCATTACAGATTTCATTTAGACTTTCGCCCGAGTAATTAATGGTTCCTTCTGCGGCAGAGACAACTGAATCGAGGTGAGCTAAAAGCCAACACCTGCCACTGGTCTGAAAGTTTACCTCCAAAGAATGAGCAGAACAGCAAAGCAGAACTGGTTGATATATATATTGTATTATTATTGTATCATCTTTGTTGTAATATTTGGTCAACAAACTTAGATTTTGTCCATGTCACACAGACCATGCACTTGTAATGCAAAATATGAGTGCTGCATTCTGTCAATGGCTGATTATTTGTAGTGCTGCAGCTTTAAATCTTTGGCCATTCAGTATTTTTAGTTTTCATTCAAAATACCAGATTTGTGAAGTCCTAAATTCAAACTTTCACATTTATCATCTTGCCTGAGATTAGCTCTCGGTGCGTCTGAGACTCAGAGCCATTGGGCCAGTAGAACAATGCTGCTGGAACAACGTTTTGTTTTGGAGCTTGAGAAGCGTATGGTACAATAAAACACACTCAAACACATCTGGAGAGTAAATTGATTTACATATATGTACATATTTTAGACATTTAGCTGTTCACTGCAATTTCCCATCAGTGCACCTGTATCATGAGCTGAGTTCCTCCTGTCACCAAAATTGACCCAGTAATAATATATTTGTTTGTCACGGCCACAAGCCTTTATAATATCCATGTGATCACAGATAAGTCAGGTGGTAGGGCACATGAAAATGAATTAAAATAAGAGCAAAAGACAAAAATGCAATGAAATAGCAACAATTTAAAAAAGACAATACTTTCTACTTACCAGTACCAATAGTATAGTCCTACAAACACTGTATTTTATCTACTCGATGTCTCTGAGAGTAAGTAGGCTTGAAATGTTAACAGAAATACAGGAAAAGTTGTACTCAATTAATGCCACCCATAAGCAATACATTATGTCAGACCTTCATACTTTTCCATTGTAGAAATATAATACTCCGGAATATGTTACCACTACTAAACTGAACCGCTGACACTGTTTGAATTAATATCAACACAAACTATAGTATTACAAAGTCCATCTATACACTTAACCAAGGGATATTTACTGGTGTTTGAACAAATTAAACTGCAAGTCCCAATATTATTTTGAATGTTCTACCCAACCATCTAGAATCTAGATGTACACTATATGGACTAGGTCATACTAAGCTGAACAAGCCATTAAGACTATTGAAAGCTTAACTTCATGCTGCGTGACACCATTATGAGTACGCAAGACTTCTCGAAACATGTTGGTCAACATCCACAGCGAGTTTAATATTATGAACTTTGACATAAACTCGGAGTTTCACTCTTTCCTGAAGTTACGAATATTTCGATTCCTGATGTGGAGTGAGATGGTTTGAGGCAAGATAGTGGCTGAAACAAGTCCAAGAAACCCCGGCTGCATACATAATGTCCGTCTCATTGGGTGCTGTAGATGTTGTGTCTCTTAAAGCTGAACAATATCCACATCACTCAACCTAAATAACACATTCAGCAATGCGGACAGCATGCTTCAATACAATAACAGCGATGGTGATGTGTGTCTGAGAGACTCCAATCTGAGGTAACTCTACCGAGGGAGCTGTCAACTTCATACATGACGTTACCAAATGAATGAATGAAGGGAAGATTCGTTTTAGAGGCTCCCAACGTATTACACAGCTTAAGTAAGTATAAATAAAATGAGGTTAAGTTCTAGACGTGATTTAAATAGAAAACAAAACAGCTGTATGAGACAGGGTTGTGTCATTATGACGACATAGGCTACTTTGTGCAGCCGTGCGCTTTGACCTGAGCTGTCACCTGTGTGCCGACATGACGCCAAGTTACCATTAGCAGCAGCATAATATCTGTGTACACAATTAAACGCGCTGAACTATATAGTGATATGGTCAAGATAGGGCAATACACTGAAAAGGGCGGGCTTCAAAACACCTAACACCAGCCTTGATTGGTTTTAATGTGTCTGGGGTGTCATTCCGATCCCATGTATTACCAGTAAGCGAGCTAACTGCATGCTAGCAGTTGCTAGCTAACTAGCCTAACAGGCCTGGCGAGTGTCTTCGAGCAGCAGGAGTTACTGACGCTGGAAACTAGCACGTCAAACAAGCAGTCCAAGTTCTCCCGAGTTCACCTGGAAGCAGTTGATGTCAGCATGTGCTCAGCGATTTTGTCATTTACCTGCTGGGATGTGAGCTCAACATGTAAGGCTCGAGAGGATGAAGCTCCAGAGTTGGTGACAGAAGCGGCGGGGATAGCAAGAACCCGACCGGTGATGGAGTTCATCCTCCTGTCGGCATCGAGCGGCTCCCCCTCATTCAACAAAACATCCCATTCTCGACCTACAACGATACTCGGCTAAAGGTTTATGAGCCCCTGGGCAACCACCAGAGACGGGCAGACACCACTGTGTGTGGGGCGAACCGCTTCAACAGCTGTCAGCTAACCGACGGGACGTAAACAAAGTCCGGGCGATTCTTCTACGTTCAGTTCGGAAACCCGTCTCCAGTTGGGCGGTGCGACACCTGGCTGATGATTGGCTCAAACTAACGCCCGTCACGTAGAGGCGGTGCCCGGTAACACAAACTCGTGTTACTATTGGTTGGATGATCTGTTTATCTTCCTGGATGGGGCGAGCGTCCGTTGAATTCTGTCAAAGCTGAGAAAGTATGAGGAAGTTGCATCGTACAGCGTGACATGCAGGTGACAGTTAAATAGTGACATGCAGGACATTTTCACTTGTAATCTCCATTAGAGCGAGAGCAAAAAGGGACGAAAACAATGCAAATAATATCGCACTTTCCATCAACTTTATTTCACTTACCTCCAAGTGAAGAAATAATAAGCCATGCAGAAAGCAACCGCAGATAAGGGGTGGCCTCATGGCTGCAGTAATGTGTAGCTTTCGAGTTTATAAAATATGATGCACTGTGGTCATCCATCATTTTATAAAATAAGTTCAAATGTTCTACAACTTTACCAACTACCAAGATGCTCTTTACTTGTTAATGTTTCTAGAATATTTCATTCTTAACAGGGAAATTCGGTACAATGAGTACTTTAATGCAAGACTTTAATTGCATTTCAGTTATAATTGTCAGTTGAGTAAAATTATACATTTTATTTTACAATTAAGTACAGGATTTATGTACATTTTTCACTTTTTAAAACATGGTTTTACTGACAGAGCCTTTGTTTGTGTTCAAAACTACAAAAATGATCCTGCTTTAAATAGTAATTTGTCTTTGATATGCTTTTTTTTTTTTTTTTTTTTTAAAGGTTTAATCCCATGTAAGAAATTATTATAGTGGTATATATGCCTCCTCCCTCAATGAAAAATCCTGAATTGATAAATATGCAAATATTTTCATTTCAAAAGTTTAACTAGTGGATACAAGATGCCTCAATACAAAGGTCATGATCAGTGTTTGTGCAATGCAAAACTTCCAGTCTCCACATTACATTTGGGTACAAGGGCTGGTTATAGTTGTGATGTCACAAATCCTGCTACAACTCAGACAAGAGGGGAGCCCAAGAAACTTTCCACTCCCAGCTTGGAGTGTAAAACTCTGAACATACATCATTGTGCAGAGTGAAGCTCGAACAACGTTATACAATATTTGGTGGGGACCCCGACATTTACACAGATACATTGGAGTGAATTCTGGTCAAAAAAAAATTTAAAAAAAATTGGATGTGTATAAAACTATCAGACAAAACTTTCTATTTGATGAAATGATGCAGCAATAAAACAAAACAACCTTGGGTTTGTATATATTTTAACCAGTGTTAGAAAGAAAGAAAAAAAAACATACTGAGGCTGCAATACTAAATACTGCATATGTGATACTGTGGGACTGTTCTGACAGCTTCTTAAGAGAAAATGAATATGTTACAGGGCAAATTGTGACAATGCAGTATGCATACATTGTTGAGTAAGACTGAAAGTTATTGTCCTATAGTGGTAAATTATGGATGTCTTTCTGATGTTAATGTGGGGAAACATGTAGAAAAGTGCCCAAAAAAACAAGACACAACACACACGCACACATCCCCTTCTGAAAACATATAAAAGTTTAATTTAAATATTGGCAGACAGTTGATGCCATATATATAGATAGGTCTCACTGTTTATTGCTAGCAAATTTATTGCATAGGGTTTACACTGCTCTTTACAAGAAGCCACATTGGTGAAACCAGAGATCTTCAAATGACAATCCAATTACTGCCTATCTTCATGCCCATCAACATAACCCAAGCTTACTTATATTGACGATTCCCAGGGTAGATTCTATACACATACTTTTATGTCACAAAAGTACGAGTAACCACGTCAGATATAGCTTATTACCAAGAAAGAACAACCTGGTGTTACCTTCCTTTTCAATTATCATCCATGGTACAGTTACAAAGAGATACGATGTCCACTGGAATCATCAAACATCAGGATTTTACCTGAAAATTACTTTATCTTCTTTAACTGCTGCTCAAAACTTTCCAAAAGGCTAGTCATATTTTATACTGCAAAGACAAAATGCATCCACCCAGATTAAGACCTGGACAACGAGGGGAAATCAAGCCAAGCAGCGCAACAGCTGTCTTGAAAAAAACAAAATCTCATATCAAAGGCATTTTTCTTGAGAGTAAACCATCAGAGGGTAATCAGCAATACGAAAAGTGCATCAGGAAACATTGGTTGAGGCACATGCACTCAAATAGGCTTTTTCCTCTCTACAGAATACAATTAATACTTTATGGCTTTATACAATCACAGGCACACATGTAATGTGCAATATAAATCTGCCCTGCAGAATTTCTTCACTGTGAGCATTTGTACAGTAGAAATAAATGCATGTGTGGGCACAACATACGTCTTTGGCTCAATTAAAATATGGGCTTATTATCCCAATAATAAAGTGGTTCCTTCCATTTGCATTGTTTGTGCGTTTAGCATGTAAGGGGATCATAAAGAGCTGAGGGAGAAGTACTCTATACTTCATAAGGCATAGGGGGAAAAGAAAACATTAGCACAGCCTTGAAGTCCTGCATGTTACCTTCTAGCTCCATCTAGTGGAGCTCACCCCCCTTTTCACTGACGAGGCAGTCCAAACTTGATGCTTTAAATGAGAAAATGGAAAAAGAAATAACAAAGGCACACTTTTTGATGTAGGTTTTGGTGTCAATTCTTTCCAAACAAGAGCAGCAGGGAGAGGCCACAATTCTTTGAACCTGCCATTTCCTAACAAAGGGACGATGTTTGCGTGCGCGTTGTTGTGTATATGAGAAAACACGGTGACCAAAGGTCTGCAGGGTTTGCAGACCAGAGATGAACCGGGCATCAAGGTTAGACGAGGAGGGGGGAAGGGAATGAGGACGAGGGGTCTGAGGACACTGCCACAGTTCAGAGCTTCAGCAGGGGCCGCTCGGCCTCTCACTGAATGTACAGGACGTCACTCTCTTTCAGGCCGAAGCGGGTCTTGTACTTCTCAAAAAGGAACTGCAGGGACTTGATATACATTGCATGGTAAAGATCCACCATCTCTGCAGAGGGATCCTCAATTTTTGGCACTGTGATTGGCTCCCCAACTATAATAAAACACAGAGCAAGAGACAATTCAAACAGAGTTGTGTAAATTGTGACGTTGTTTAGTGAATCTGTCCTGTGATAAACTCAACTGAAACAGCAGACGTAGGTGATAGAAAGCTCTAATCTAAGTACTCTCAGAATCAAACTTGCCTATTGTGGTGATCGGCTTGCAAAAAGGCACAATGCCCCAGGAGTTGTCAAAGAAGAAGCCACATCCATGGAAAAGGCACGGGGCAAAACCCAAGATCTTCTGCAGCTTCTTTTGGAAATATTTCCAGTAGGTCCCCTCCTCAAAGATCACCTGCTTATAGGCATCGTTTTCTCCAAAGGAATAGACTGGAACCAGGTCAGACCTGAAGGAGCACAGAGGGAAAAACCTCAACAAATGTCCCCAAAAGTTCCAGAGCTGCCTTTATGATTTTTTTTTTTTTTTTTTTTAAACAGTAACAATGTAAAGAAAGAAGTTAGTAAAACATGTAAAATAGTTTGAAGCAAGTGGCATCAAATACTGGAGACTCTTTTTTTTTTTTTTTTTTTTTAAGTACTTTGTTACAAAACATTTCATGTTCCCTTTGCTGAAATTTGCAGACTTGTTATACAATTATTTATATGACCTGAATTATCCACATTTTACTAATTTATATGTTTATTGTTATATTACAGTCATATCTGTAAAATCCTCTTGCTTTAAAAACAAATATTACACTAGAAAGCTCAGTTTAATACGTGACATTAAACTGAATAATTTGTATTTACGACAAATCACTACCTCACCAACAGGCCAGACAGTAACAAAACATCCTGAAGGATGTTGGCATGTTTTCATGTGTACAGCTCGCTGATTGTCATGAATCAGTTTAGGTCACTGGTGGCGAAAGCACAGACATTTTTATCAAAGTTCATATATAATATTATTGGAGGTAGAGAACAAAGTCTCCCTATTGGCAGGGTATAACAATTTTGAAAGATATTATGCAATCAGTAAACATTATGGATTGATATTCCTTAATCCAACTTGATCTGTGGCCAAGTTGGAAATCAAACCTTCGACCAGAAGTCAGAAACATTTTCAGTGCATATTATTGGACCACAGGACCAGTTAATTTCAGAGTGATTATTATTTTCTAAATTCAAGGTTTTTTTTCAATGGATATAAAAATCATGATTTCATCCTTTTTTTTTTTTTTTTTTTTTTTTTTTTTTACATAAAATAAGAAAAAGACAATCAGTGATCCCTTTTTGAAAATTATAAAGTAGATACCATTTTATTTACCATCACCTCTATTTCATACACATAAATACAAAGTCATGAAAGAAAGAACATGAATCCTAAGTGACCTGAATTTACACTTCAGGCTTATATGAGCTAGAATGCTAACCTGGTTATTATGAACACCGGTATGCATAACTGCATGTCTGTTCCAGTAAGCTGTAAGCTTCTTTGGACGAGGTACACCCAGTGATATGATAATCCTCGGCTGTATTTGGGAAGCAATGAGGCTTGTTTGGGCTAGTGAGACAAACCAGGGTCACTTTACCCTACAGTTTGTAATAGTGTTTATTGTACAGCTGAGGTGCTCACACAGTCTGAACCTTTTAAAAGAGTTGTGCATACCACGAAGAGCTCCAACTTCAATCAGGGACAACACTGCACATTCATAAAAGATTTGGTAGCGCTCAATGTTAGATCATTTTTAAAAACTTTATGGAAGTGATAATCTAGGGTTTATTCAGTCCCGGGAGCTGCCGCGGCGCAGAAAATGACATTTTCATGATCATAACTGAAACACAGGATTCAGTGTTTAGTCACTGAATCCTGCACGTGTCCTTGTGTCTGAATAGTGTGCAGCCAGCTCACCCTTTCTGCAGGGCCAGCCTCACAAAGCCTTTACGGTTCTTCAGAGTGACAGAATTTATGCCGGGTGCACAGTGCAGCGACTCCGCTGCTCCTCCGACAACAATGATCACAGCGTTTCCTGTCCCGTTACGTGACAGCAGGTAGTCGATTGAATTCTTGTTCACTGGACAGATACCTACAAGGCAAAAAAAAGAAAGAAAAAAAAGATTAGTTTTGATGCAATTTTGGCTTCTTTTGTGTCCTGAAGTCCTCCAGTCAATAGCAATATTTAGGCAGAATTAAACTCATCATGGTAAACATGTGAACAAACCTGACAAAAACCTGATCTAGTGAGCCCAAACATTTTTGAAACTGAAACTTTGCACATATGGTTGTTGCAATACACATTAGACAAAAAAATGTATCCTCTAAGGTTTACTCACCAATGACCCCTTTTGAAACAGCATGTACAATAACCTACAGTAACCTAACAGAGTATCTATAGAGCATCTATGTGCAAAGAAGAAGCCTGAAGAACAAACAACAGTTTAAGCTCTATAAATCAATGAAATCAGCAGATCCAGGTAAACAGAAACTTTTTCAGCTGTGCAACAGGACAAAGGTCAGCCCCTGTGTGGATATATTTATCAGTGCCATCAGACATTTCAAGAACTCAAACAAGACTCGATGGCTTCTCAAATCATCTTACCCCCAGACATCAGGTAGTCTCGAAGGACAGGCAAGCGAAAGTTTCCTGCTAAGGTTGCTAAGGACGGCTTGATGCCCGGGAACTTCTTGGAGAAGCCCGTGGCCTCTGTCCCAAAGTTGCAGAAAGCCCCGAAACAAAAGATGCCGTGTGGATGGTAGCCAAATATGTAGTTCCGGCTGGGCAACAGATCGTGGGTTTTAATTAGCTGAAGGACAAAAGCACAAAGACGAGCAGTTTGAGGCTGATTTCCATGAGGGGTGCACTGTGGCACCAGAGTCATGCAATAGGGAAATATAGCTAAAAGGTTTATTAAAATGTGACTTATGCCATAAATAATCTGTCTTCTATGAATACACTGCATGCTAATCTAATGCTGATGTTTTACAAATTTCTGCATTCTTAATTTAATCCAGTATCTTTGTTTTTACGGTTTTATATTGAGCTACTTCAACTTATTTGATGTGTTATGAGGTATTATCCAATATACTAATATTACTATTGTTGTTATTATTATTATTATTATTATCATATAATTTTTGCAGTTGATATAAGAAACATCTCTCAAAATGACATCTTTAGTTCACTTGCTAACAGTCTAAACACAGTTTAAACACCAAACATGACCAATCTTCACATTAAGGAGGTAATTTTTGCTCGAAAGATAACCAGAAATTGATAATAGTATAGTATAGTTGTCCATGGTTCTTTTTTGATGATCAACTTATTGAAAAATAAAGTAATTTTAGATTAATCAATGAACTACTCAACATTGAGCATGAGAATGATGCCATGCAGTTATTTATTGTGCTATTTTGTTGTTTTTGTTCTTGGCGCCGTTTCACTATCCATAATTAGATTACATTTTTGCCAGTTGTGAGAAGCTCCTCCATTCCCTCATAATATTTACTTTCTATCTTTCTGATATATTCAATACATATTTAATGTAAATACCCTTTTTTACTGTACAAGTGAACATCTGTATTTGTATGGCTACTTTTACTGTCATTTCAATTGTTACCACATTACATATTAAAAACTACTTAGATTGAGTGATCTGGGCCACAGCTGTTTTAGTAAAACTGGGACATTCTTATCAGCTCAAACCAGACAGGACTCTCCACAGTCCACTCCAGTCCACTCGTAAAATAATGAGGCAGATAAAAAGGTTGTGCACCTGTTCAGGCTGGCAGTAATGAACATAAACTTTCAGCATCATTTCAAGCTCTTAGTTTCATGCTGAGGCTGTAAAACTGCACAATCCCATAGGAAACTCTGATCTGCAGTGTTGATTTAGATCCATCACAGAGTGTACACAAAGCCCCCTTATTAGCCAGTCAAACACAACAGTTGTATAATCATATTAGCCTGGGAGATCATCCATGATCCCCACCGTACTGCACGAGTCCACCTGGCGGGCGTCGCGAAGGTGAGGTGTTAAAGTCGGACCGAGATCTAGCCAGCATTTAAAGGTTTAAACACTTGGAGGAAAGACTGGACGTGGCAGCGATACAAGATTCACTGATTGCTGCAAATAGGTAGCAATAATGCAGAAGAGTCTTTGTTTCTAGATTTAAACTGGCACAGACATTCATGTAACAGTTTTCATAACAGTGCCATTCTCAGACTTCCTGTTGTTCTATCTTCGACTCTTACATTGGCTCGTACTTTGACCAGTTGACTTCCAACTCATAAATGATAATAGTCATATGCTCATGTTAGATAGAGAACACTGGCCCTGCCACTAATCAATGCCCCAAAACATATTTTCAGGTCATTTTGAGATGTGAAACAGCAAAAACAAGTTTCACTAGGTTCATCTGCAGACCCGAGTGTTCAGTCTGTCTGTAACTTATAATAAATAATTCCGGCTTCATTTTAGCATTAAGCTAAAACAGCAGCATTGGCTCATTTACGTCATACCGCAATATCAGAATTTCTTAAAACAAGAGAACTATGAGCACTAACTTGCATCAAGTATCTGAGTAACAGAAGAATGGTCTCATCAACCCACCGAGACAAACAGGCACATTGTTCGCTGCATTGATATATACTGAGTGTACTAAGTTCAGCTGGGACATCAAACCTTTAAAATCGTCCCATTTGTATTATATTTTACAATATTTTTTTAACCATCTTTTTATATTTCCTTGTTGTATATATGTTGTATGTAAAGAAATGCTTTCCTTTAGACACACTCTTCAAATAAACTTGGCTTGCCTTCCCTCAGCGCAGCACATAAGCTCATCAACACCTGGACAGAAGGGGTTTTTTGTTTTTACACTAAAGCGATATACAATAGCTGAAAGCCTCTGTTTTATTAGACGATTGAAGGACAAACAAATGACTCATTATTATGACTCATTAAAAGAAAGAAGTGATTTTTTTTTTCACGTCAAGTTTTATTCCCATCATTGTTTTGTTGTTATTAACTGATAAATCCTTTCGTCCACTTACATTTGTAGAGATTAGTTAACCGAAAATGAATGCTAACTACTTTCTAAAAGGTTTTTTTTAGCCAAAAATGTCAAATATTTTTCATTTCTAGCCTCTCAAATATGATGATTTATCTTTGGATTCTGGACTGTTGGTCAGACAAAACAAGACATTTGAAGAAAGCATTACATCATTTTTTTTTTTTCAGAATATACAAAAGTAATCATTAGTTGCAGCCCTATATATAATCGTATAGGGCCTAAGAAAAAATAGCCATCTCAACAGTATTTTATCCAACAAACAGACAGAACCCAGAATTACTCTATTTATCACTATATAAAAGAACAAATCCTCTCATTGGAGCTGACATCTCTCTTTTTTTCGCTTAGAAAATGACCGCAAATGATTAAAAATGTACATAGTTGATATTTTTCTGGAGATCCAGTTTATTAACTGGAGAATTGTTTCCATTTTAGTCCGTATGATTCACTCATATCCTACGGCTACTGAGCCACACAAAACAGACAGATCTCCTTCCTTTAAAAACGCACTCTAACCTTGACTTGTGCTCTCTTCTGTTACAGTTTAGTCACGCAAAGCTACTGTTGCACCCCCTGCAGGCACTGTGTGTGTGTGTGTGTGTGTGTGTGTGTGTGTGTGTGTGTGTGTGTGTGTGTGTGTGTGTGTGTGTGTGTGTGTCAGTTGGTGATAACACACTCCCCTTTTGCCTGGGGACTACCTGAGGACAAGGCTTAGCATTGCTTCTTTAACTATCTTCCAGGACAAAGTCTGAAACTCCCGACCAACGTCAACCCTTCATCATAATCAGCACCGGACAAGGAACAGCATGGAGCGAACAGCTGATACCCGATCCACCCCCGATAAGATTATCTAAAATGTCAAACCTGTGTACGACTGGTAATTGTTAAGTCTTACAGTAGTAACTTTTCATCTGCCAACAACAAGTGGCAGGTTTTGTAGGTTAATTTCCTTACTGGTGCAGATCCTGACAACAAACATTCCTCTGCTCTGCTCTTGATTTCCCTCGATTGCGGTTGGATACATGAGCAATGGTTCATCAAGACCATGACATATTTACTCACCCTAACTGGGAAGTAGTCTCGGAAATATGTCCACATCGTCCAGTTTCTCACCCACGAGGACCTCCTGCCTCCTGAGGAGAACATTACAGATTACAAACCACTCCTTTATACATCAAACGCATCAATGAACAGATTGAAGCTGACAATTATTTTTTTATCCATTAATGTGATGATTCTGTAAAAAAAAATTAAGAATTATTTAGTTTACAAAATGTAATAGAAACTGAAAAATGGACATCCAGACATCTTCATATTGCTTCTGTTATTTAGCCAAAAGAGTAATCCTCTGAGAGACTGGAACAAATGAATGAATTTTTTTGTTTGATAAACTACTTTAAATCAATTATTAAATGATAATTGTCAAATTACTATTTTATTGGCATTCGGAATTCATTTCAGTTCTACAATTAGATGTAGCTAAACAGAGCCATGTCCATGGCACAGAGAAGCTGTACTATGCAAGAGCACCGGGCTTCAAGCTACATGCTAATGTTTTTACAATGAAAATGCAACACGCTAATGTTTAATAAGTACACAGTGAGCATGTGTCCTTAGAATTCTTTGTCTGGGAACCAATGTTGATGTTTTATTAGAGACCTAAATATAGTGAGATTCATCCTCTGGTCATCTTGAATGTCTGCATTAATGCTGGATTGACAACCAGCCAAACTGCACAACTGCACAGCAGCCTCACATCCTAAGCATCCCCAGAAGCCAAAGGTTGACTCTACATTAGGCCCACTTCTGTCTGCAAAATGTCTTCAGTCGCAAACTTTTGGGAAATTTGTACCTCTGAAGTAAAATATCAACCGCTATCTTGTCGACCAGAGACTTCGTCTCAAGATTAGGACCTTCATTATTTTTGTTTTTATTGAGCTCACTATAATAACAATGTGTTTTATCATTTTGCTTTAACTTATTTCCGTGTCAGGCATATGACACGTCATCAATCTGACAAAAACATTTTTCTTTATTGACTGACTAATCAGCATGTTTTTTAAACAGGTTTGCCTAAAAAGTGTTTTAAATAATTTATAATTTGTCAAAATTGTTGCAATGAGTGGTAAGTGAGAGCATAATGAACTTGACAGATATAACACACAAAATCTTATGACAATCCATCTAATAGTTGTCGACTCATTTTACCGTGAACTAAAGTAATAGAATGACCAACTATATGACACATCCATTGATCTATGCATCTTGTGTCTCTTTTTGATAGGAACTATTATCAGACATAATATAGTCCTTGTGCTAATCATTATAAAATACCTTACCCAAGGATTAGGTAACAGTGTCTTCATTTGTTTGGTTTCATGCTGATAGCCAAGGCAAGTGTGTGCATCTATTCATGTCCTGTCACACTGTTGGAATTTTTAACCATTATTTATTAATCAGTGCAACATTTTAGATCCAACACTTTTCAGAAAAAAAAAAAAAAAAGCTTCACTTCTAAATTTTCTCATCATCAGACCAGTGGTGTGTCTCCACACGTGGTCCAGAATCCAACTATTAGGTAACCGTGACTTTCTTATTCATTAGATTAGACATTATCTAATGTCTTGCCTTGTTTCGGGGTGTTCCAGTCGACAATGAGCCAGGCTGTGTAAATGGCAGCGATCAGCCAGCAATCAGTACAGAACATGTAGATCAACAGTGCAGTGCAGGCAACACCTATAGGAGACAGGAGAAACAATCACATCTAAAGTCATGCTCAATAGATTCACAGGTTAAATGGTGTGAATTGAGTGTAATCAGAGGTGACAACGCTGAGAAGCCATAAATAAGCATATGTGCAGCTCAATGATGTGACCTCCTTAATGTGAGACTAATGATCCAACTGATGCAGGTTACTTTGCTTTCTTACAGCTCAAGTGAAATGCACAAAGGTCCTCATCCATGCACTCATTTACTCACTGACTCACCCATGGCTAAGAAGGAGATGACCCACTGCAGGACAGAGATGGCCTGGAGATGTTTTTCCATCTTGGATCCGCAGGGCCAGAGCGCTGTCGGCACGTCCTGCAGGGTAGAGAGGATGCTGGAGCCAGTGCCTTCGAGATTAAAATATGCGAGATGAGCCAAATATCCATCGATGATCATAGATGAGGAAGAGAAGAATTTGGTGATAAATCAAACTCAAAAGAAACAGTTGTCACTTTCCTAGCATATACAGTATGTCCCTGCTGCTGATTTCAGTTCCATCCCACAGGTGGACATCAAACAAAACAAAGTTAATGATTTCCTAGAACACCGTGTCCAACATTTCCACCAAGCAGCCCCACATCAATGTACATTTCAGGCAGGCCACGGCTGCACGGAGTCAGCTACTCACCAGCCCTTTTCAGTCACCAGCCCGTAAAAGCAAAGCCATACAGCTACATGTGAGGAGACTATGTAAGGAGAGGGAGTGTAAAGTAACGGCCACATTAAGAGCGACTAAAGCTCAAGCTCGTACAGCTGAGAGCCAATAAGAAGAAGATCCTCCCGCCAGGAAAACACTGTCGTCTAATCCCATCTGTGCTCACTGAAAATAACCCAGCACAGGGATTGTGGTGGTAATACCTGTAAACAATGATGCTATGACTCCTTAAGACGGTCACTGTCTGAATGTGTGTCCAGGGACAGAGCGTTGTCCAAGAATCAACTGGTGATGGCTAAAGCTGCCCACTCACAGCCCCACTGAGAGCCAGATCAAACTGGTCACCATGCAGGCCGGTGGAGATGTACACAAACAGTGTTTCCCTGCAGATGGAGCCAACAGGGGAACCATGTGCTTGTCCTGCAAAACCCATCTTCCCTCTGGCTGACATGTGTAGGGAGTTAAATGGCCAGCTATTGTACCCATCAATATTCTAGCTGGACTCATCTCTGACAGGAAAAACACACTTAAAGTTAAAGTTCAGTAAATTGTTTAAACTTAAAAACAATGAAGGCTACTGAAAAGGTGAAAAAGGAGTTTCTGCTGTCCATACACGCTGTGAGTTGCATTTCAAATGTGCAGAAAATGATGGGAGACAATCTACAGCCTTCATTTTTGTATAAAAAGGACTTCTTAAGTTCAGCTATTGTTGGATGTGTGCCGAGGCGCACGTAACGATCAGTTACCCAAAAAAGGAATTTACACAAAAAAACACGATAACTTTAAAAACTGCTTGATTTGTTTAATATGGGTGAACTTCAGTGGGATTAATTTACACATAACCAGGACTGTGAATGTTGGCCCACTCATCAATTGCAATAAAGTCCCTTTAGGAAAGGATGTACTTGAGGCAAGTATGGACAGCAGAAAAAGTTAGAGAAACCGATCACTCTTTCACTCTACTCATGGGCGTGCAAGTATTGCATCAAGATAGTCTTAGAAAAAATGTAAAAGGATTTTCTAAAGTGCAACTACGATGTTCCTGAGCTGATACATTCATGAACACTTCTCATTCTTTTATAATAAAAGTCAAAGTCTCAGTTTCTAACCAAACGCAGCTTCTAATGCAAAATGGGCAAAATCAGGTCACATTGTCAGTATAGCTCAGTATTTGTTGGAAACAGCGCAATAATCAATCTCAGAATACAAATTAAACACAACAATGAATGTGTTCAGCAGTGAATATACACTTCATTGTGAAGTATTTATTATCTCCTGTAGTGTCACACACTAAATTATAGTGCGCTTTATTTTCAACCAGTTTTATTTTCAACCAGTTTTTTTTTATATATATATATACGATTTTGAATAGCAATATCTCCCTAAGTTGAATACTGTTGTCATCCACGTGATAAAACACAAAATAATAGATCCAAACTGGTGTGCCATGTCCCGCTGACCTCTTCCCTGTTCCTCTCCTGATTTGTTTGACCACCTCTGTTTGTCGGCTTGCTTGCAGCCCCGTGTTACACTTTTCAAGCTCCCAAACCGTCCCCTTACCTTTCAGCACGCCAGAGTAGGCAGCAAGGATGGTCTTCATAGCTGAGGCTTTTTGGATGGTGAGGATGTCCGAAAGACTTTAAAAAAAAAAAAAAAAAAGAGAGAAAAACCTTGCTTGCTTGCTGTCAGGAGTCCAACCCTACAGGTCCTCTGTCATGACTGCCTTCAACAGCAGCTGACTGAAGTGCAGAGCGGGCATT